>NC_133724.1:6195468-6327968 GCF_048934315.1 Petromyzon marinus
GCGCTCCGCTCGTTGTTGTAAGCGTCGCTCCTCCGCCCTCCGTTGTTGTTGGAGGGCGACTGCCTCCAACTGCCCAGTAGCGTCCTTCACGAGCCTCCTCCACAGAGGCTGATCTTGACACCGCTGGTACCAGTCATCGGCAAGTCCAGTCAGCTCCACGTCCTCCTGTACCACATCACTCCATCTCTTCTCTAGCCCGTGCCGCGCCCGCTTAGCCCCCTCAATCCGGCCGAACAAAAGCCGTTTCGGCATGCGGTGGCTGGGCATGCGGGCTACATGACCCAGCCATCGCAGCCTTCCCCGCCGGAGGAGCTCACCGATGGAACCTTGCCCAGATCTTTCAAGGATTTGTGAGTTCCTCACACAATCCAGTCTGGTTAAACCCAAAATGGATCGTAGGCAGGCCAGCCTAAATGTTTCTAACCGGCGAAGATGTTCCATTAGGGGGGTCCACGTTTCGCAAGCGTAGAGAAGTGAGGGAATGACCGTGACCGAGTAGACCTGAAGCTTAGTGCGGAGCGACAGACCAGGTAGCTTCCACACAGCGTTACGCAACCGATGAAAAGATATTGCCGCTCTAATGATTCGGAGTGAGACCTCTGCTGTTAAACTGGAGCCAGTCATAAGCACACTGCCCAGGTATGGGAAACTCTCCACTCTCTCCACAACTGCCCCATCACCGATTGGGAGTTGTGGGGGTGGAGTGTCCGATGGTACAAAATACCCAGGCACTACACTACCACCCCCCCGCCACACACACACACACACATAGACAGACACACAAACACACACAGATACAATAACAACAACCGCCATTCGCCACTAAGTGGCGGTGACGTCACCACGACGCTTGTGCCAGGCCATGTGCACCTTGAGGCCAACGTGAAGTTTCGAACACCCGCTTGCAGGATGTCACGGGGCAGACCCAAGTGCCACGGGTCGGCTGACTAAGATGACTGGCTGATGCACCACCTGTGCCCCCTACTGTGCGAAGCTGCTGTGCTTTAGCCACCCAGCGCTCCGCTCGTTGTTATGAGCATCGCTCCTCCGCCCTCCGTTGTTGTTGGAGGGCGACTGCCTCCAACTGCCCAGTAGCGTCCTTCACGAGCCTCCTCCACAGAGACTGATCTTGACACCGCTGGAACCAGTCATCGGCAAGTCTACTCAGCTCCACGTCCTCCTGTACCACATCACTCCATCTCTTCTCTAGCCCCTGCCACGGTGGCTGGGCATGCGGGCTTCATGACCCAGCCAACGCAGCCTCGCCTGCCAGAGGAGCTCACCGATGGGACCTTGTCCAGATTTTTCAAGGATTTGTGAGCTCCTCACACAATCCAGCCTGGTTAACCCAGGATGGATCGTCGGCAGGCTAGCCTAAATGTTTATAACCGGCGAAGATGTTCCATTAGGGGGGTCCACCTTTTTTTCACAAGCGTAGAGAAGGGAGAGAATGACCGTGACCGAGAAGACCTGAAGCTTAGTGCAGAGCGACAGACCAGGTAGCTTCCACACAGCGTTACGCAACCAATAAAAAGGTATTACCGCTCGACTGATTAGGAGTGAGACCTCTGCTGTTAAACTGGAGCCAGTCATAAGCACACTGCCCAGGTATGGGAAACTCTCCACTCTCTCCACAATTGCCCCATCACCGATTGGGAGTTGTGGGGGTGGAGTGTCCGATGGTACATAATACCCAGGCAGGTGCTTAGTTTTGGTGGGGCTGATGGTAAGGCCCCATCTCTTAGTGGCACGCTCCAATCTCAGCAGCAGCGTCTCCAACTCTTCCTCTGAATGAGCAGCTATTACCTAATCATCAGCATACATAACGTGGTTGAGCAATAGGGAGCCATCCCTTGATCGCACCCGGGCATCGATCAGCCTCCCATTATGTCTGTACCCAATGGAGATTCCCTCGGTACAGCTATTGACGGCTTCACAAACTACGTGGTCAAAATAGATGTTAAATAATGTGGGAGCCAGAGGACATCCCTGTCGCACCCCAAGGTGTACAGGGAATGGCTCTGACTCCCGGCCACGTAGTTTTACCCGGGCCCGCTCACCATCATGAAGGTCCTTAATGATCGTGAGCAGAGGGTCAGGGACTCCAAAAGCACGAAGAACAACCCAGAGCCCAGGCCTACTGATGGTATCAAGGGCCTTGACCAGGTCAATAAAGCAGAGATGTAGGTCTTGTTGGAATTCTCTACACCTCTGCTGTAGCAGACGGACAGAAAATATGGAATCTGTGCAGGACTGCCCTTTCCTGAAACGGCATTGGGCTCCGCAAGCCTCTCCTCAGCGTGCCTGGCAAGGCAATGTTGAATAATCCTTGGCAGGACCTTTCCCGGCACACTGAGAAGTGAGATGCCCCTGTAGTTGTTACAGTCTGTGCGGTCCCCCTTCTTAAAGAGGGGGACCACCAAGGCATCCTTCCAATCCTGCGGAACCCGTCCAGTGGTCCAGACTGTTGATATGATGTCATATAGGGCAGTCTGTGCACAAACGCCACCCTCCCTCAGCATTTCGCTTGGGAGATCATCTCTGCCCGGTGCCTTTCCTGGTCTCAGACTCTGGATCGCCTTCAGTACTTCCTCAACAGATGGCACCTCAGCCAGCCACTCACAAGGGGTGACTTCTTCCAATATTTGAGGCACCGCAGCCTCAGCAGGGTCATCCCCACTTTGTGCCAAGATGTTTTCCTGGCTGAGGGATTTCCCCTCCCGTAGGACCTCACAGAAATGCTCAACAAATCTGCAAACCTGTTCCTTGGGGTCGGAGATTGGATCACCGTTTTTCCCCTAATGATGGCAATAGGTGTGGCGCTGCAGGTTACTTTTTTGATGGAGTTAAATAGAGATTTGTGATCGCGGGCCACCGAGGAAGACTCCATCTCCTCAGCAACCCGCGACCACCACCCATCCTTGCAGCGCTTCACGGCTTTCCGAACCTCTGAGCGAATGCTGCGGTAAGCCTCCTCATTCTCTGACGTGTGATTCTGAAGCCGATGACAGTGGGCCTGAACACTTCCTCTGTCAGCCAGGGTCTCTGGGGAGGTCTGGACCGCTTACCCAAAGCAGCCAATGCAGCTGCATGAGTCACAGTCCTAAACCTCGCCCATTTACCCTCGACATCAGGAGGAGTGTGGGACGATGCCAACCCCAGACGCAAGCGATGATGAAATTCTCGCTTGCAACTTTCATCAGATAACTGAGACCAGGCCACTTTAGGTTGGAATGGGGTTCTGGGTGTACCCCCACCACCGGAGTGGAAGAATGGCAGGCGCATCTTACAGATGACAAGTCGATGGTCAGAGGGCAGATCAGCTCCACGGTAGGTCCTGGTGTCAAGGACATGGGATCGCATCCGCTGGTCCGTCACTATGTAGTCTAGCAGATGTTCTTGCTTGCATGCATCGATGATGTTGTGTTGATGCGCCGATGCCAGAACAGCGTGTTGGTAATTACAAGCCCATGGGCTGCACAAAAATCTAGCAGCCTCCTACCGTTGTTATTGAGCTGATCTGGCCCATGCCATCCAATCACTCCAGACCAGGTGACTGCATCATGACCAACTCGGGCATTGAAGTTACCCAACAAGATGACTATCCCGAGGGGCCACTTTAGCCAGCACCTGTGACAGGAGGTCATAGAAGGCATCTGACTCATCGGCTTTGCCTGCATCCCTCCACGGATGTTCGTCTTCGGTGGGGGCATAAGAAATCACGACCACCACTCCTTGCCTCCGGTTGACGGGAAGGCGAGCCCAAAGTAGCCTGGGGCTTATAGCTTCCCACACCTCATCGCCACGCTCCCACGCCACCTTCATTATTTTGTTCAAATGAAGAGCCACACCCTGTTGTTTGGCAGTCTGCTGCCCCGAGTAGAGGACTGTCCACCCCTCATGGTGGCAGGAGCCAGAACCGGTCCACCGGACTTCCTGAATGCCACAGAGATCCAGGCGGTACCGGTCCAGCTCCTGACAGAGAAGTGGCAGCCTCTCCTCCGCAGTGAGCGTTCGAACATTCCACATGGCCACATGAAGTGGCTTTTCCTTGTTTCTGGAGGAGCCCCGCAAGTAGAGATTCAATCTCCTGGCTCAGCCAATTGGAGTTTGGCCAGGAGACGTCATAGACGCCTGTTCCCCCGGGGCCTCTGGCACAAGCTTATTAGTTAAATTTTTAATTTGTGGTTTCGTGGTAAATTTTTGAAGGTGGAGGGGTTACCAGCCCCTCGCACCCGTCCAGATCCCCCGTTTAGCCACTGTGGTGGACACAGATGCCATCAGGGGAGGAGCCAATCGGAATTGGCCCTCCCCCCACAGCACTGTCTACGACAGAGTTGCCCGTCCGGTACCGCGAGGAGGTAGGGGGTTGTTTTGCTGCACACACACATACACACATATACACACACACATATACACATATACACACATACACACACACACAAACACATACATACACACACAAACACACAAATACACCCTACACACACACGCGTGAAGCGTACAAAACGCGTCTTGTGCGGCGGTGCGGAGTGAGTAGTGGGGAATCTGTGAGCTTTGCTTTGTAAGTTGTACTTGGGAAAGATGTCACGAAGATTCGCCTTTCTCACACTCGATAAACTAAATACTACATCCCTTTCACATTAACTCCACACCTTCCCCCTCCCCCACTCCAAAGACAAAGATCCCCCATGTAGCCATAACAGATTGTCGGGGCAAGTGCTGTTAGCGAATAGCTGCACCTATGCAAAATTATGATAGTAATGAAATTTTATAACGCGCGCAAATTTGCATACGTAACGGCCGCAACTCAGAGGCGCGGAGCCAAGCTCAGAGTCACTCGAAAGCGTGGCTGTAGAGGTGAGTTTTTAAGCGTCTCTTGAAAGGAGACGATTAAGGTTATGCTGTGAATGTGCAGAGGGGACGGCGTTCCAGACTGTTGGGGCAGCCACCGAGAAGCGGCGCATAGACGTGACCGTCCAGGATCTTGCTGTCGAGAGGAGGTCGTGAGTCTCTCACTGCGAAGGCAACTGCCGTGTGCCGTGCTGCAAGTCGTCAGTAGTGAAGAGAGGTACGGGGGGCAGGCAGTGGTGAAGGCGCGGTGGCAGAGGCAGGCGATCTTGTACGTGACCCTGCTGGCGATGGGTAGCCAGTGGAGGGCACGGAGACAGGCCGAGTGAGTCAAGACGGGGATGAGTGCGGCCAATGATGATGCGTGCCATGGTTGTTTTGTAGTCTTTGAAGTTTTTTTGAGGTTGCCAGAGGAGGGCTGGACTAGGACGGAGTTGCGATAGTCGAGGCGAGAGCCAACTATGCAACATGCCAATGTGTTGGCGGTTTCAGTGGAGATGAGATGACGTGGGCGTCTGAGAGCCATCAGGTGAAAGTTACATGAACTGATGATGCGATTGGTTTTGGCGATCGAAGGATAAAGTTTGAATCTAGGATGACACCGGGGTAGCTGAAGTTATCGGTGAACCTGATGCTGTGACCAAAGATGTGTATGTGTGATGAGTTGAGACGTTGCCTGGTACCTAACACGATGGCCACTGACTTTGACCGATTAAGGGCTAGGGTTGTGTGTGGAGAACCACTGGTGCAGGCCAGCGGTGCATTCCAAGAGCCTCTCAAATAAAGACGCGTTGGGTGAATTGAGGGCGCTGAACGGAATAGCATCGTCCGCATATGAATGGTGCTTCACACCGAAGCTTGGCAATGAGGAGGCCGATCAGAGAAGTGTAGGCCGTGAACAGCAGGAGGCCGAGGACGGAGCCCTGGGAGACGCCAAACGACGCTTTTGTTTCAGCAGATGTGGACGAACCCACCCTGACTGAGGACTGCCGATCAGAAAGGTACTAAATTATCCATTGAGTGCTGAGCCACATATACCGAAGTCGGATTTTAGGAGGGAAGTAAGGAGCGAGTGGTTCACGGTGTCAACGGCCGATGAAATGTCCAGACTTACAAGAGCAACGTTGGTGTCGGAGTCAATAATCATGAAAATGTAATCGGGCACTCTGGTGAGTGCTGTTTCTGTGGGGTTGTTTTGACGGTAAGCCGACTGGGAGGAGCAGTAGTTTGGGAAGTAGGTGATGTGGGGTTTCAGCTTGGCTAGGGCGAGTCTTTCGAGGAGTTTGGAGAGGTTCGAGAGATTAGTGATGGGACGATAGCTAGACGAGTCATCAGGGTCGAGACTTGGTTTCTTTAACAGGGGGGGAAACCAGGCCAGATTTGAGGTTGGACGGAAAACACCCCGTAGGGAATGAGGCGTCTGCGATGTTCCTGATCATGATGGCGAGTTCCGGAGCACATTGCTTGAACAAGGAACCTGGGAGGACATCGAGTGGAGATGACTTCATGTGAAGCGATTGAATCAAAGAGAAAACGTCTTTTGAAAACACCGGCTTGAACGTGGTTATAAAGGTGTCTGGGTGAGTGCTTTCAATTTCAGAAAACGGGAGCGGGGCACGATGGTGCGATGTGAGGGAATATGTGCAGGAGTTAGCGATGGTGATCAGCTTGTCGGTGAGGTAAGTTTTGAAAGAGGTGGCAAGTTTCAGTGAGGCCAGGGGATCGCTAAGGTGAGGGGCCATATTCGCTACCAGGATGTAGAAGATCCTTGAAAGGTTTTCCAGAGGATGCATGGTTTTCCGGTAGCTGTTTTGATGCGTTCTTCAATGTGGGAGGAACGTGAGGCGAGGATAAGTTCGTTTGTTTTCCTGCAGGCAGCTCTGTAGGCGACTCGATCAGCAGGAAGACCACTGTGGAACACGATCCTCTCGAGGCGACTCCTGATTCGCTTAGCAAGGATGACGTCTCTTGAGAGCCAGCGAGTGTCGTGGGAAGGCTGCCACGTGGCTCGTGGTTTTAATGGAGCCAGATTGTCCAGCGCCGCCCTCAGGTCAGCTTCGGGCTGAAGAGCGCAGACAGTTGGGTCGGATGACGGGGATAAAATTGAAGGCGAATTTGCGAGGAGGTGCTGTAGAGTGGAAAACTTGATTCCCTTGAAATTACGGGAGTGGCGGGTGATTTTGATGGTGATTGGCTTTTGAATTTGCAGGGAAAGTAGGATGAGGTGGTGGTTGGAGGAACCAGTTTTTGAAAACTCCCAGTGGAGAGATACGACAATCCAGGTCAGGTTGCAGAACCAGGTCAAGCATACTCTCAACATTTGTTGAGGAAGCTCTGGTGGGGCCTGAGTCGCTGATGACCAGGTTATGGCAGGCCAAGGTTGACTCGAGGTGGCCATCAATGGAGGCTGGGGTATTGCCGGGGCAGTTAAAGTCTCCAGTCAGCACGAGCCGGTGAGATGGGTTAGGAATGAGGTAGAGCAAATTCGTAAAGCTCGTTTGAGAAGGTAGTGATGATGCCATCTAGAGGGCGATCGATGGAAATTATGGAAAAGCACTCGGTGTTAGCAGTGAGGGACACGTACTGGACCTCAAGAGGTGGCAGGAGCCATTGGTAGATTGAGCTCTTGAATTCTCAAGTCAGCCTTGTAGACGACCGCTAAGCCACCACCCCCCGGGTAGCCTGGCCTGCACCAGGTCTCGGTAATAAGCAAAAGGTCGATGTGGTGGTCCGAGATCGTACCGTGAATGCAGGCTGATTTGTTGTTAATGGAGCGTGAGTTGAGTTGAGTAGGCCGAGGCGGATGGGTAAAGGTGGATGTGAAGATCCGAAGGGGTCGAGGCGTCGAGGGATTAGAGGAAATAGCTGGTCGACGATTGACCCGTGAACTTTGGCCCCTACGCGCCTCTGCAACCGTGGTGCCGATGCAGTCTGCAGCCTCTGACGTTGACCCGCGAAGAAACCCGAGGCCGGAGAGCGTCCTGAGGAGCGCGGATTCCAGGTGCAGGTGATGAAGAGACGGTGCGTGTCGAAGCCCTGCTACGTCAGCCCACGCTGTACGGGTGGTGGTGGTGGTGGTGGTGTTGGTTGGGCCAGGATTCGGTTGGACTCCGATCAGCGGCCGCGCTGCCCGGAGCAGCAAGTCCAGGCAGCGGTGTCCAAGATCCACGCCGTCAGCACGCGGCTCCCACGCACGTGGCGGGCGCGTGCACGCCGACGTGAACACTCGCTCAGCACGCACGCGTGCGGACACGACCACGCACGCGGCGCGTACAACGGGGCAGCCAGAAGAAGACGAGGAGGTCCAGCGGAGTAGCTGACCAGGCGCTGTGCTCCAGCTCGCAGGTGATGCAGCGGGGTGGACGAACCTCGCCGAACTCACGGTTCGCTGGTGGTGCTGGGCAGGAGGCAGAAAACCCCACCCTCTCGTGTTGAGCGGTGGACGGTCTGCGTCACGTTCCCACTCGCTGGTGGTGTTGGGCAGTGAATGGAACACGTCGAGCTCCCACCTGCTGGCGATGCCGAGGCGTGCCAAGCTGCCACTCACTGCCAGAGGCGGATTGAGATGCATGGCGAGGACGTCGCTGGCAGGAGACGAACCCGGGGCGGCTGATGATCCGCACTGCGTGAGCATCCGGCGTCCTCCAGCCTCGTGCGTGGCAGCAGCCCGGCCACGTTCACCCGCACAGCCCCTCGGCTGTGCGAGGGTCGGCAGGTAAGCCGGGCTGTGTGACACCACGGACCGGCATCTGTCGGCTGTAGCAGCGCCGCGCGTGGAGTGCACGCGGAGGCATTTATGGCTTTTATTTTGGTGATTTCGAAAACGGTTTTTTTTTGGGGTTTGGCCATGTTTTTTGTTTATTGTAGTACGGAGTTAGACTGATTGCCTTAATCTTAGTTGTCTTGTGGTTGTTGTTGTTGTTGTTTGACTTGCATCCCACTGGGATTTTTTTGCACACAGCGTTGGTGTACGGTGCTATATTCAGGAATATTTTGATGGTTTTTTTCCTGGCTTTTCTGTTTTGCACAGTCACACACGTAGTCACTTGAAGATGTTTTTCTCGTGCGTGTTTTTGTTTGTTGCGGTTGCACCCGATTCAAGAGCCGAATGGCTCACAGGAAATAAATGGAACTAAGGCCAGGGTTGGAGGCGGCAGGCGTTCTGCCACCGCTCAAAAAACTCGGGCGTCCACCAAAGTAAGAGTGAATAAAATCACAACAGGCCATGAGAAAAGAAGACGTAGTGAATCCTGATTTGAAGCTTCCGTGACTGCGGGAATCCATACTCCTCTGGTTCTTTCGGTAAAGTCACGTGGGCGGAAAGTGGGTAGGTCACGACGCTTCGATGAGCACTGCTCCTGCTGCGTTTCTTTCACCTGATGACGGTTGCTTGCGTTGTGATCGAAACGTCACGTGACCTCTTAGTGGAAGCGACACGAGACTGCCGCAAGCTGCTGGGACGCTGTTGCACTGTGGCACACGAGGGGGTGGGTGGCACCACGCCCGGCCGCCTTTGTCTCCCCATTGACGATGTTTGTTTTTTTTTTTTTTGCCGCACCGCACCAGTTACTCATTTGAGGCTGAGTCGACCTAAGCGAGGCTCGGGGCCGATTCGGATGAAAATAAAGATAGAGACAAAGATCTCCCCGTATAGCCCTTAGCAGACTGTAGGGGCAAGTGCCATTCGCGATTTGCACTATATGAAGGCCGGCACGGCACACGAGGGTGTGGGTGTTCAGCCCGGAAAACCCGGCCGCCTTTGTCTCCCTAGCGGCGTTGTTTGCACACCGCACCGGTCACTCACTTGAGGCTGAGTCGGCCTAAGGGAGGCTCAGGACCCGGGTTCGAATAATCGCCACTGATGGTGGCGGTGTCGGTGGCCGTGAGCGGGGGCCGAGACTCGGGATCTGCCGGGGTTCGTTAACGCAGCGCGCTAACCGCTGCACCACCGCTCCCTCCTCCCCACCCCCCCCACCCCCCACCCCCCGCCGCCCTAATCGTTTCACGTTCAGATAAACGCGGATTTGTTTAAACGTCTGAACTCGCAGCTTGCTCGTTATATTTCAAGCAATTTCCGTACGAGAGTAGTAGTTATCGTAATGATGATGGCGATGGCATTAATTTGCACCCGCTGGTTCTTAACCTTTCATTGCAGCCTTGCTCCCCTTGGCTTCTGAATCGTGAGACAAATGTAATGTTTGAAATGTAACGATGTTAATAAAAAATAAAATAAAGTAAGCTGTACCCTACGTGCCCCGTGCCTTAATTTACTTTTTCGATGATTTACCTTCTTAAACAAAAAATCTGGCCACGTGTCTCGCTACCCCCTCCCCCCTCCCCCCCCCCCCAGGGTGTGAGTGATGCACCCCAGGTTAAGAAGAGCCACTAGTTTACACCAAGGCCGTAATTATAATATATATTGGGGGGGGGCACACATCCCCCCCCCCACCAATATTCAAATATGCTCAAAATGTCCCCCCGCAATATATTGCTATAAAATAGATTTCTGTTTATATGATTGTGGCTATGGTTGTACTTTATTATAATTCCCTAATCTCTGCCATTACATACAATGAAAACAAGAAAAGGTAAAAAAAGTAAAAAAATAACAGAGCAATGTAATACAATAACACTATTAGACATTATTGTAAAAAAAAAAAATAAAAGTCCATCCTATGTGTTAGTGAATTTTTTTTAAAATATTTTAGGCAGGAAATTATTTTTCAAATTGAGATTTATTTTTTTTCCGGAAGATTTTGGTTGACTCCACAGCTCCAGCCTTGGTTTACACGAACACACAACGCCTTAAGGGCCGTCCATAAATGACGTCACGCGATTTTGGACGATTTTTGACCCCTCCTCCCCCCCCCCCATTGTCACACAGCGTCACAAAAAGTCAGACCCCTCCCCCTCAAATATGACGTCACAAAGCTCTGCCCCCCCCCCCCCAAAAAAAATCAAACATGCTTCGAATCGCGTTGAACTATTGTTGTCATTGTAGTTGCGTATTTAATGTGGCGCTGCACTCTGATGTTGTAGGAGAAAACATTTATTAAAAAGTCTATTTAATTAAGTAGAACGTGTTTGTCTGTATTTATTTAAAGTTGCGCGTTTTGATGTGACGTCACATTTCTCAACCCCCCCCCCCCCTCGTCACACATCGTCACAAATGTCTGACCCCCCCCAACCCCCCCTAGGTGCGTGACGTCATTTTTGGACGGCCCCCCTATGCTGCTTGACCACAGTGGTGTGGCCGACCAAAATATCCCCCTACCACATTGGAGTAGCAGTAGTAGCAGCTATTCCCCTACCACGTAGGAGTAGCAGTAGTAGTGGCTATCCACCTACCACGTAGGAGTAGCAGTAGCAGTAGTAGCGGCTGTCCCCTATCACGTAGGAGTAGCAGTAGTAGTAGCAGCTATCCCCTACAACGTAGGAGTAGCAGTAGTAGTAGTAGCGGCTATCCCCTATCACGTAGGAGTAGCAGTAGTAGTAGCAGCTATCCCCTACAACGTAGGAGTAGCAGTAGTAGCGGCTATCCCCTACCACGTAGGAGTAGCAGTAGTAGCAGCGGCTATCCCCCTACCACGTAGGAGTAACAGTAGTAGTGGCTATCCACCTACCACGTAGGAGTAGCAGTAGTACTAGTAGCGGCTATCCACCTACCACGTAGGAGTAGTAGTAGTAGTAGTGGCTATCCACCTACCACGTAGAAGTAGCAGTAGTACTAGTAGCGGCTATCCCCTACCACGTATGAGTAGCAGTAGTAGTGGCTATCCCCCTACCACGTAGGAGTAGTAGTAGTGGCTATCCTCCTACCACGTATGAGTAACAGTAGTACTAGTAGCGGCTGTCCCCCTACCACGTAGGAGTAGCAGTAGTAGTGGTTATCCGCCTACCACGTAGGAGTAGCAGTAGCAGTAGTAGTGGCTGTCCCCCTACCACATAGGAGTAGCAGTAGTACTAGTAGTGGCTATCCACCTACCACGTAGGAGTAGCAGTAACAGTAGTAGCGGCTATCCCCCTACCACGTAGGAGTAGCAGTAGTAGTAGTAGTGGCTATCCACCTACCACGTAGGAGTAGCAGTAGCAGTAGTAGCGGCTGTCCCCTATCACGTAGGAGTAGCAGTAGTAGTAGCAGCTATCCCCTACAACGTAGGAGTAGCAGTAGTAGTAGTAGCGGCTATCCCCTATCACGTAGGAGTAGCAGTAGTAGTAGCAGCTATCCCCTACAACGTAGGAGTAGCAGTAGTAGCGGCTATCCCCTACCACGTAGGAGTAGCAGTAGTAGCAGCGGCTATCCCCCTACCACGTAGGAGTAACAGTAGTAGTGGCTATCCACCTACCACGTAGGAGTAGCAGTAGTACTAGTAGCGGCTATCCACCTACCACGTAGGAGTAGTAGTAGTAGTAGTGGCTATCCACCTACCACGTAGAAGTAGCAGTAGTACTAGTAGCGGCTATCCCCTACCACGTATGAGTAGCAGTAGTAGTGGCTATCCCCCTACCACGTAGGAGTAGTAGTAGTGGCTATCCTCCTACCACGTATGAGTAACAGTAGTACTAGTAGCGGCTGTCCCCCTACCACGTAGGAGTAGCAGTAGTAGTGGTTATCCGCCTACCACGTAGGAGTAGCAGTAGTAGTGGCTGTCCCCCTACCACATAGGAGTAGCAGTAGTACTAGTAGTGGCTATCCACCTACCACGTAGGAGTAGCAGTAACAGTAGTAGCGGCTATCCCCCTACCACGTAGGAGTAGCAGTAGTAGTAGTAGCGGCTATCCCCCTACCACGTAGGAGTAGCAGTAGTACTAGTAGTGGCTATCCACCTACCACGTAGGAGTAGCAGTAACAGTAGTAGCGGCTATCCCCCGACCACGTAGGAGTAGCAGTAATAGTAGTAGCGGCTATCCTCCTACCACGTAGGAGTAGCAGTAGTAGTGGCTATCCCCCTACCACGTATGAGTAGCAGTAGTAGCGGCTGTCCCCCTACCACGTAGGAGTAGCAGTAGCAGTAGTAGCGGCTATCCCCCTACCACGTATGAGTAGCAGTAGTAGTAGCGGCTGTCCCCCTACCACGTAGGAGTAGCAGTAGCAGTAGTAGCGGCTATCCCCCTACCACGTAGGAGTAGCAGTAGCAGTAGTAGCGGCTATCCCCCTACCACGTAGGAGTAGCAGTAGCAGTAGTAGCGGCTATCCCCCTACCACGTAGGAGTAGAACTAGTAGCGGCTATCCCCTACCACGTAGGAGTAGCAGTAGCAGTAGTAGCAGATATTCCCTACCACGTAGGAGTAACAGTAGTAGTGGCTATCCACCTACCACGTAGGAGTAGCAGTAGTACTAGTAGCGGCTATCCACCTACCACGTAGGAGTAGTAGTAGTAGTAGTGGCTATCCCACTACCACGTAGGAGTAGCAGTAGTACTAGTAGCGGCTATCCCCTACCACGTATGAGTAGCAGTAGTAGTGGCTATCCCCCTACCACATAGGAGTAGCAGTAGTACTAGTAGTGGCTATCCACCTACCACGTAGGAGTAGCAGTAACAGTAGTAGCGGCTATCCCCCTACCACGTAGGAGTAGCAGTAGTAGTAGTAGCGGCTATCCCCCTACCACGTAGGAGTAGCAGTAGTAGCGGCTATCCCCCTACCACGTAGGAGTAGCAGTAGCAGTAGTAGTGGATATCCTCCTACCACGTAGGAGTAGCAGTAGCAGTGGCTATCCCCCTACCACGTATGAGTAGCAGTAGCAGTAGTAGCGGCTATCCCCTATCACGTAGGAGTAACAGTAGTAGCGGCTGTCCCCCTACCACGTAGGAGTAGCAGTAGTAGCGGCTATCCCCCTACCACGTAGGAGTAGCAGTAGTAGCGGCTATCCCCCTACCACGTAGGAGTAGAACTAGTAGCGGCTATCCCCTACCACGTAGGAGTAGCAGTAGCAGTAGTAGCGGATATCCCCTACCACGTAGGAGTAGTAGTAGTAGCGGCTATCCCCTACCACGTAGGAGTAGCAGTAGTAGCGGATATCCCCTACCACGTATGAGTAGTAGTAGTAGTGGCTATCCCCCTACCACGTAGGAGTAGCAGTAGTAGTAGCTGTCCCCCTACCACGTATGAGTAGTTGTAGTAGCGGCTGTCCCCCTACCACGTAGGAGTAGCAGTAGCAGTAGTAGCGGCTATCCCCCTACCACGTAGGAGTAACAGTAGTACTAGTAGCGGCTATCCCCCTACCACGTAGGAGTAGCAGTAGTAGTGGATATCCCCCTACCACGTAGGAGTAGCAGTAGTAGCGGCTATCCCCTATCACGTAGGAGTAGCAGTAGTAGTAGTAGCGGCTGTCCCCCTACCACGTAGGACTAGCAGTAGTAGCGGCTGTCCCCCTACCACGTATGAGTAGCAGTAGTAGCGGCTATCCCCCTACCACGTAGGAGTAGCAGTAGTAGCGGCTATCTCCCTACCACGTAGGAGTAGCAGTAGTCGTAGCGGCTATCCCCTACCACGTAGGAGTAGCAGTAGTAGTAGCGGCTATCCGCCTACCACGTAGGAGTAGTAGTAGTAGTGGCTATCCCCCTACCACGTAGGAGTAGCAGTAGTAGTGGCTATCTCCTACCACGTAGGAGTAGCAGTAGTACTAGTAGCGGCTATCCCCCTACCACATTGGAGTAGCAGTAGCAGTAGTAGTGGCTATCCGCCTACCACGTAGGAGTAGCAGTAGTACTAGTAGCGGCTATCCCCCTACCACGTAGGAGTAGCAGTAGTAGTGGCTATCCCCCTACCACGTAGGAGTAGCAGTAGTAGTGGCTATCCACCTACCACGTAGCAGTAGCAGTAGTAGCGGCTATCCCCCTACCACGTAGGAGTAGCAGTAGCAGTAGTAGCGGCTATCCCACTACCACGTAGGAGTAGCAGTAGCAGTAGTAGTGGCTATCTCCTACCACGTAGGAGTAGCAGTAGTAGTGGCTATCTCCTACCACGTAGGAGTAGCAGTAGTAGCGGCTATCCCCTACCACGTAGGAGTAGCAGTAGCAGTAGTAGCGGCTATCCCCCTACCACGTAGGAGTAGCAGTAGTAGCGGCTGTCCCCCTACCACGTATGAGTAGCAGTAGTAGTGGCTATCCCCCTAACACGTATGAGTAGCAGTAGTAGCGGCTATCCCCCTACCACGTAGGAGTAGCAGTAGTAGTGGCTATCCCTCAACCACGTAGGAGTAGCAGTAGTAGCGGCTATCCCCTACAACGTAGGAGTAGCAGTATTAGTAGCTATCCTCCTACCACGTAGGAGTAGTAGTAGTAGTTGCTATCCCCAACCACGTATGAGTAGCAGTAGTAGCGGCTGTCCCCCTACCACGTAGCAGTAGCAGTAGTAGCGGCTATCCCCCTACCACGTAGGAGTATGAGTAGCAGTAGTAGTGGCTGTCCCCCTACCACGTAGGAGTAGCAGTAGTAGTGGCTATCCCGCTACCACGTATGAGTAGCAGTAGTAGTGGCTATCCCGCTACCACGTATGAGTAGCAGAAGTAGTGGCTATCCCCCTATCACGTAGGAGTAGCAGTAGCAGTAGTAGCGGCTATCCCTCAACCACGTAGGAGTAGCAGTAGTAGTGGCTATCTCCTACCACGTAGGAGTAACAGTAGCAGTAGTAGTGGCTATCTCCTACCACGTAGGAGTAGCAGTAGCAGTAGTAGTGGCTATCTCCTACCACGTAGGAGTAGCAGTAGTAGTAGCGGCTATCCCCTACCACGTAGGAGTAGCAGTAGTAGCGGCTTCTCACGACCAACATTATCCGTGATAAAGGATAATTTTGCGTTCGACAGCGTGAATGTAAAATGCGTTCGTCAAACCAGTGCCGGATTAAGCTCGTGCAGGGCCTGTATGTAGCACGATGTTACAAAGGGGCCCTAAATAACAAACAAACAAAAAACACCACGTAAATATTAAAACACACAAATATTTAACTTGCATAGTAAAGCAATTGCATTTTTTTCAGTTGCTATACGGGAAGATAATGCGATAAATCTCTCACCTGAAACACCCCAGTCGTTCGTAAAAGTTGAAGGCGGTATAGTACTATAGCAATAGACCAAGCGCAGAATCACCGAACCGGAATTGATAGCTGGAAAGCATTTAGCGCGGGGGTCCTTGAACATTGCGTTGGCCCCGTAGCATATGTAGCTAAATTTCGATTTGAAGCTTTCGTGACTGCAATGATTCATCTTCTTTGGTTCTTTCGGTAAAGTCACCATGTAGAATGAGAATAAAATAATAAATTGATAAAATAAATTTTAAAATATTATTATAAAATGTTATTATAAAATAAAATATTATTATATTATTAATATTATTATAATATTATTATAAAATAAAATAAATTTTACTTATTTTATTATTTTATTCTCATTTTAAGTGACTTTACCGAAAGAACCAAAGAAGACATATGTAGCTACTTTTGCTGCTGCTGCGTCAAAACCATCACCCCCCTCCCCCTCCCCCCCGACGCAAGCCAGTGATGCGAGGTTTGTCGAGTAAGTAAATGATTAAAAAAAACCGGTGCGACTTCGCCAGAATGACGGCACATCAACCCGGCCAAGGTGCTGCCGGTCGCAATCACCGGCGAGAAACCACCGCGCTCGAATCGTGAACGATGCCGTGCCGAAGGAGCCACGAATGAGCGCGTTTTGTTTTGCGTGACAAGCCTTCACTGATTGGCTGCGTCGGGTGGTGGCGGGGTTTCCGAAAAATTATACAGTTTAAATCAAGCGTTTCGGCGGCGCTGATATCCTCCACGTGGAACTTAAGAAGCACGTATATCCACGACAAAACAAACGCAACCATATTTTGATTTAAAGCTTTCGTGACTGCAGTAATTCATATTCTTAGTTTTTTCGGTAAAGTCACAAATTTTTATTGTTTATATATATTTTATTATTTTGTTGTTTCTCTTCAACGTGACTTTACCGAAAAAACTAAGAATATAAACGCAACCATCTTCGTTGGTTCTTTCGGTAAAGTCACGTAGAATGAGAATAAAATAATAAATTGATAAAATAAAATAACACAATAATAACACAATAATAATTTTATCAATTTATTATTTTATTCTCATTCTACGTGACTTTACCGAAAGAACCAAAGAAGATGAATCATTGCAGTCACGAAAGCTTTAAATCGAAACGCAACCATTTATTATTTTAACCGGGTTAAAGCCCACCGGGATCTAATAGCTCTTCTTCAGAAGCGCCCTGGGCCACAGACGATGCCCATCAATGTGGGAAACTATAGCGGCCCAGCCAAAAATGTTCTAAACTTCACGTTTCTGAATGTGTCGGGAAAATAACTCGCCGATTGGCTGCGTCGAGCGGGTGGCGGATTTAACGACTCACATTTATACTTTGGCGATCTAACCCAACACAAGGAAAGCGCCCGACCTTTTATCACGAAAAATAATGGTGTTCATTTACACAATTCCACAATCAGTGTCTTCGGGGTGGAGGAGGGGTGAGAGGGGAGGTGGGGGGAGGTGGGGGGGAGGAGGTGTGACGCGTTAACACGTGGGGTCTTTGCGGCACTTGATAATAAAGATTCGCGTTGAAACGGCCCGATAAGGCGAGGGGCATTGTCGGTGGTTAATGGAAGCTGATTGATGTTTATGGTGAATCAATACGGCGGCACAGGAGTGGAGTGGCGGGAAGGGGGGGGGGTACATCTTTAGCGGGGGGGGGGGGCGAGGGGAGGGGAGGGGTACATCTATAGGGGGCGAGGGGAGGGGTACATGTATGGGGGGGGGGTGAGGGGAGGGGTACATCTTTAGCGGGGGGGGCGAGGGGAGGGGAGGGGTACATCTCTGGGGGGGGCGAGGGGAGGGGTACATCTCTATGGGGGGAGTACAACTCTATGGGGGGGCGAGGGGAGGGGTACATCTATAGGAGGGCAAGGGGAGGGGCACATGTATGGGGGGGTGAGGGGAGGGGTACATGTATTGGGGGGGGTGAGGGGAGGGGTACATCTATGGGGGGGTGAGGGGAGGGGTACATCTATAGGGGGGGGGGGGGGTAAAGATGATATGAATGCAGCGAGCTTTAGCGATCTAACAAATTAACATTAAATACAAATGTATAACATGAGCTTCACGGTACCATAATAAAACAATGAAAATATGAAGATTAAATAATACACATATATATAAAATCGGTGAGATGGTGAAATTTTAAAAAAAACACACAAGGAGATCGTTACTAACACGGATCGAGAGATCTCAGATTTAGTTTTGCTTTTGGGAAATTGATTTCGAAAGTTTCGCTCCGTCAATGCATCTCTCGCCAGCGAGGGCGCCCTCAATGCATTTTTCACTTCGTCATCACGTAGCATCACACCCCCACTAGACCCACTAGACCCACTCGACTCACTCTGTTAGCTAACGGGGGCGTGGGAGGCGTGGGGGGATGGGGTTGGGGGGGGGGTGGTTCGTGGGGGGTTCCATTAATCTGTGGACATCTGAGCCGGGTTCTAAGCTCCACCCCAGCCACACGTCCCGTGTGTTGCGAAACTGGAGATGCTCTTCTTTGGTTCTTTCGGTAAAGTCACCACCACGTAGAATGAGAATAAAATAATAAATTGATAAAATAAAATAACACAATAATATTCTCACGACGTTTCGGCCACAACACAAGCGGCCTTCATCAGGTGAAGGGACGAGACTGTCTGGTAGGACAGCGCTGGAGTGAATAGCTCAGATGTCTCGTCCCTTCACCTGATGAGGGCCGCTTGTGTTGTGGCCGAAACGTCGTGAGAATTTTATTGTGTTATTTTGTTTTATCAATTTATTATTTTATTCTCATTCTACGTGACTTTACCGAAAGAACCAAAGAAGATGAATCCTTGCAGTCTCACCAGCACCCGTGCTGGTGAGAGAGGCCTGCTGTTCAGCTCACACGTGTTGAGGGGCCTGCTGTTCAGCACACCCGTGCTGGTGAGAGGGGCCTGCTGTTCATCACATCCGTGTTGGTGAGAGGGGCCTGCTGTTCAGCACACCGGTGCTGGTGAGAGAGGCCTGCTGTTCAGCACACCCGTGTTGAGGGGCCTGCTGTTCAGCACACCCGTGCTGGTGAGAGGGGCCTGCTGTTGAGGGGCCTACTGTTCAGCACACCCGTGTTGGTGAGAGAGGCCTGCTGTTCAGCACACCCGTGTTGAGGGGCCTACTGTTCAGCACACCCGTGCTGGTGAGAGGGGCCTGCTGTTCAACAGACCCGTGCTGGTGAGAGGGGCCTACTGTTCAGCACACCCGTGCTGGTGAGAGGGGCCTGCTGTTCAACACACCCGTGCTGGTGAGAGGGGCCTGCTGTTCAACACACCCGTGCTGGTGAGAGGGGCCTGCTGTTCATCACACCCGTGCTAGTGAGAGAGGCCTACTATTCATCACACCCGTGCTGGTGTGAGGGGCGTGCTGTTCATCACCCCCGTGTTGGTGAGAGGGGCCTGCTGTTCACTCCCATGCTGGTGAGAGAGGCCTACTGTTCATCACACCTGTGTTGGTGAGAGGGGCCTGCTGTTCACCACTCCCATGCTGGTGAGAGGGGCCTACTGTTCAACACACCAGTGCTGGTGAGAGAGTCCTGCTGTTCATCACACCAGTGCTGGTGAGAGAGGCCTGCTGTTCAGCACACCCGTGCTGGTGCGAAGATGGCGCTGATGATGGTAGCCTCAGCCGGTCGGTGCGCCCTGTTTTGTCTTGTTTTGTCTGTCAATTCAGTGTTTTGCCAAGATTTTCGGAGTTCTCTAACAAGAGACGAACTTTTAAATATCAGGGAAACAACTCCTGTGGATTTAATTCCTACTTTTCTGCTTCCAGCGGCAGAATTAGTAGGCATTCTAGTCAATGCCGCGCTAGGCTTTGCTCAAGCGACGAAACGCCGCCCAAGGGGTAAACGGTCGGGGGCTCTAGTACGGCTACGCAGACGTGGGATCCGAACAGTGCTTCCGAGCTTTTTCCTCTCCAACGTACGTTCACTGTGCAACAAAATGGATGAACTTCAGCTACTGATGGTAAAAAACAAAGACTTTCTTTCAGCTTCTGCATTGTGCTTCACGGAAACATGGCTGTGTGATTTGATTCCGGACACTTCGCTACAACTAGCAGGATTCCATCTTGTAAGATCGGATCGTGACATAGCACTCTCCGGCAAGACGAAAGGCGGTGGTATTTGTTTTTACATTAACAGTGGCTGGTGTGTAGATGTCACAGTGATTCTGCAACATTGTTCTCCACTCCTTGAATCAATTTTTATAACCTGTAAACCGTTTTACTCGCCTCGCGAGTTCGCGTCGCTCATTTTGGTCGGAGTTTATTTGCCGCCTTGTCCTCAGGTTAAAGAGGCCCAACGCATGCTCGCCGATCAGATTCTGAGTGTGGAGCGAGCAAATCCAGATTCGTTGGTTATCGTACTTGGCGACTTTAACAAAGGTAATCTCAGCCACGAACTCCCCAAATACATACAATTCATTAAATGCCCAACCAGAGAAGGGAACACTCTGGATCACTGTTACACTACAGTCAGTAGAGCCTACCACGCCGTCCCCCGAGCAGCACTAGGACACTCTGACCATGCCATGGTCCACCTGATTCCTGCATACAGGCAGAAACTAAAACTCTGTAAACCTGCTGTGAGGACATCTAAACAGTGGACCAGTGAGGCTGTGGAAGATTTGCGGGCGTGCTTAGACTGTACTGACTGGGATATGTTCACGACTGCTACCAATAGTCTGGATGAACTCACAGAGGCTGTGACGTCCTACATCAGCTTCTGTGAGGACTGCTGTATCCCAACACGTACCAGGGTGAACTTTAACAACAATAAGCCCTGGTTCTCAGCAAAGCTCAGAAGGTTGAGGTTGGAGAAGGAGGAAGCGTTTAGGAGTGGAGATAGAGACAGATTCAAGGAGTCGAAGAACAGGTTTAGCAAAGCGGTGAGAGAGGCTAAACGACTGTACTCAGAGAGACTAAAACACCAGTTCTCTACAAACGACGCTGCTTCTGTCTGGAGAGGGCTCAGGCAGATCACCAACTACAAACCCAGAGCCCACCACACCACTAACGACTCCCGCCTAGCCAACGACCTGAACGAGTTCTACTGTAGATTTGAAAGACAATTGGACTGTCCTGAACCACCCCTTCCAACCCAAGAGGCCCCATCCCCCACCAATACTACAGAGACGACTATCTCCTTTCAGGAGGGAGAAGTTAATAGACTTTTCAAGAGGCAGAATCCACGCAAAGCAGCCGGGCCGGACTCTGTCTCTCCAGCCACCCTCAGGCACTGTGCTGACCAGCTGTCTCCGGTGTTCACCAACATCTTTAACACCTCCCTGGAGACATGCCATGTACCAGCCTGTCTCAAGTCCTCCACCATCATCCCTGTGCCCAAAAAGCTAAGGCCAACAGGACTAAATGATTACAGACCGGTCGCCCTTACATCTGTGGTAATGAAGTCTTTTGAGCGCCTGGTCCTGGCACACCTCAAAGCCATCACAGACCCTCTCCTGGACCCCCTTCAGTTTGCCTACAGAGCCAACAGGTCTGTGGACGATGCAGTTAACATGGCCCTCCACTTCACCCTACAGCATCTGGACGCCCCAGCATCCTACGCCAGGATCCTGTTTGTGGACTTCAGCTCTGCCTTCAACACCATCATCCCTGCCCTGCTTCAGGACAAGCTCTTCCAGCTGAACGTGCCATACACCACCTGTAAATGGATCACAGACTTCCTGTCTGACAGGAAGCAGTGCGTTAAGCTGGGAACACAAGTCTCTGACTCCAGGTCCATCAGCACCGGAACTCCTCAGGGCTGCGTCCTTTCCCCTCTGCTCTTCTCCCTGTATACCAACAGCTGCACCTCCAATCATCTGTCCGTCAAACTATTGAAGTTTGCGGATGACACCACCCTCATTGGGCTGATCTCTGGTGGGGATGAGTCTGACTATAGGTGGGAAGCTGACAATCTGGTGACCTGGTGTAGCCAGAACAACTTAGAGCTAAATGCTCTAAAGACAGTTGAGATGGTTGTGGACTTCAGGAAGAATACAGCACCACTCACCCCCATCACCCTGTTAAGACTCCCCAGTAAAAATTGTAGAGTCCTTCCGCTTCCTGGGCACTATTCTCTCCCGGGACCTCAAGTGGGAATTGAACATCAGCTCCCTCACCAAGAAAGCTCAACAGAGGATGTACTTTCTACGGCAGCTGAAGAAATTCAACCTGCCAAAGACAATGATGGTGCAATTCTATACAGCGATCATTGAATCCATCCTCACCTCCTCCATAACCGTCTGGTACGCTGCTGCCACTGCCAAGGACAAGAGCAGACTGCAGCGTATCATCCACACTGCTGAGAAGGTGATTGCCTGCAATCTACCAACCCTCGAGGACCTGCACACGACAAGGTCCATGAGGCGAGCGAGGAAGATTATGGCCGATTTCTCCCACCCTGGACACTCTCTGTTTCAGCTACTCCCCTCCGGCAGAAGGCTTCGGTCCATCAGGACCAAAACCTCACGCCATAAAAACAGTTTCTTCCCATCTGCTGCTGGCCTGTTAAACAAGGCCAAGGGCTAACACTGTTTTTAACATTTGATCTACATAACGACACCTTGCCGATATTAACTATGTTACCCTATTTGTATTTTTTATTTTTAAATTATATCTTAAAGCTATTTTATATTCGATATGTATTTAATTTTATATACTTCAGCCCCTTGGTGTTAGACTTTTAACCCTTATTATAGTAAGACTTGTTTAAAACTTATTTAAGATTTTAGATTCCTATATGTTGAATGTATGCACCATCCTGCCAAAGTAAATTCCGTGTCGGTGTGAACTTACATGGCGAATAAAACCCTTTCTGATTCTGATTCTGAATAATGTTTTTTAGTTTTTTTTTTTTGGGGGGGGGAGGTCAGATCAAGGGGTCGACAACCTCCGGCTCGGTAAGGGGGTCTGGCTCGGCAAGGGGGTCTGGCTCGGCAAGGGGGTCTGGCTCGGCAAGGGGGTCTGGCTCGGCAAGAAGGTCTGGCTCCGTGCCCTTATTTTATTCTAGCGGACGCCAACGTTTCGCTGCCGGGTTCACCCACGTGAGCGTTCTGTGTGTGTGGCTCGTAGAGAATATTGAGCTTTTCTGTTTTTACCCAAATGTTATATATTTATTTATTTATTCTTTAAAAACCGCTTACCGAACCCCTGGATTAGATACATGCGCGGTGCATGTCTAGTACAGCACAAGTCGGAGACGAGGTGATGCCCCGATCCGTGCAATACGAACAAGGATCTATTGCAGCCAGTCCCGGATTATCCTAAGTAGCAAAAGTAGCCACTACAAATGCTACCGCTAAACGCTTTCAAGCTATCAATTCCCGTTCGGCGATTCCGCAACTTGCTCTATTACTACAGTACTATACCGCCCTTCAACTTTTACGAACGGCCGTGTGTTTAAGGCTCAGCGATTCGTCCTATTATCTGTCTGTTCTGCAAATGGAACAATACACTTACTTTACTATGCAAGTTAAACATTGATGTGTGTTTAATATTCACGTGGATTATTTTGGCATTCAGGGGGGCCCCCCTTTTATCACGTCGCGTTACAGGCCACGATCTAACCTCCCCCCCCCCAAAAAAAAATAAAACACCTTAATTACGAACAATATTTGTCGCGATAAGCCCTGCTACCACCACGTGTTAATGGGAGATGTTTTCCATTCGTTCGGGTCGGCCCAGCTGGAGGGGGAGGGTCACAGTTACAGAGGTCGCGATGTCGTGAAACATAAACGGGTTATTTTTGTATTTCTAACGAAAGCGTGCGGTCCATTTTGCTATTATGTTTTTTTTCTATACGAAGATTTAAATCTCCCCCAGGATCCTCGCACGATGATAAACTTTTTGATCCGTCAAAAAGAAATGTTTGAAAGGAGCACCTCGCATGTCGTCGCTCGCTTGTCTTTGACTGCGAAATCCTCAAGACGTTTAGCTTGAGGATTTATCGCGGTTTTGGGGTGGGGGGTGGAATGGAGGGGGGGGGGGTCACCCACGCCACGGTGGCTAGGAGATGTTAACTACCTCGCTTGGTGTACAGGAGGACATGGGATCGATCCCGACCATGACGCCTGCTGTGTAAATTTGGAGTTTGCGTGTCTCTCTTTCTCATCATCATCATCACCATCACGGTGGCTAGGAGATGTTGACTACCTCGCCCGGTATACAGGAGGTCGTGGGTTCGATCCCGACCCTGACGCCTGCTGCTGTATATTTGGAGTCTGCGTCTCTCTCTCTCATCATCATCATCACGGTGGCTATGAGATGTTAACTACCTCGCCTGGTATACAGGAGGTCGTGGGTTTGATCCCGACCCTGACACCTGCTGTATATTTGGAGTCTGCGTGTCTCTCTCTCTCTCTCTCATCATCATCACGGTGGCTAGGAGATGTTAACTACCTCGCCTGGTATACAGGAGGTCGTGGGTTCGATACCGACCCCAACGCCGGCTGTGTGTCTCTCGCTCCCAGTGGTGGCGCGGATTTTTCTTCTCCGCGTCCTTCGGTTGTTTCCCTCCCACATCCAAGAATCCACGCGTTCAGGAGTTCGTTTGGCCGCGATATATGTCCACGTGATGGTGCCAAGCCACGTGATGGTGGCAAGACACGTCCTTGAAGCTACCATTAGTGAGGGCCAGGTGATCGCTTCTGAAAACTAGCTACTTAGCTCGGTGGGGAGGGGCCTTGCAACCGGTCAAATGACACGTTGTTTAGATGCATGCCTATACAGGGCACCATGCTTCAAATATGGATTACCGTTGGCACGGCTCTTTTAACACACACAATGGACAGGAAGGGCAAGATCAAAGGGCTCGCATAATGCGCATCCATAACGTGCGTTGAGCGAGAGCACAAACGTGTGGTCACCACATCTACGCCTCTATATAAGGAACGGAACAGAAAGACTTCTCTACAAATCTGGCTGTCGCCTGATGAAGCTAGTTGTGATTACTGGCGAAACGTCGTACTCGGATTGTAAATGTTGCGGCTTGGCTCTTCAACACACCGGTGTACTGTACTAGTTTACTCTACTATACACTACACTATACACTACACTCTACACTACACTACTATACACTACACTAGGCACTGTACTACTATACACTACACTATACACTACACTATACACTACACTTCTATACACTACACTAGGCACTACACTACGATACACTACACTATAAACTATACTATACACTACACTATGCATTACACTATACACTACACTATACACTACACCGCTATACACTACACTATACACTACACTATACACTACACTGCTATACACTGCTATACACTACAATGCTATACACTACACTATACACTACACTATATACTACACTAT
Organism: Petromyzon marinus; assembly: GCF_048934315.1. Classification (NCBI taxonomy): domain Eukaryota; kingdom Metazoa; phylum Chordata; class Hyperoartia; order Petromyzontiformes; family Petromyzontidae; genus Petromyzon; species Petromyzon marinus. Next base: position 6,220,730 of record NC_133724.1, read on the forward strand.
ACACTACACTACTATACACTACACTATACACTACACTACTATACACTCCACTACTATACACTATACACTACACTATACACTACACTATACACTACACTATACACTACCCTATACACTACACTATACACTACACTATACACTAGTGCTGTACTAGTGACGAATTGGCCACGTTCTGTTTACGTGACAACCCCTTACTAGTTGCCAGTGTCGTGTGGTGGCGGGTTTTAACGACGACACATTAATATATATTTTTTTTTACGTGATCGAACCACCAAAAAAACACTCTATTATGAATAGTTTAGTGGTGGCTTTTGTTTTTCTTTCTCCGAACTGCTGTGAACGCGTTGGCGTGTCCGCCGCTGCTGCGGTGATGGAGGAAGCGGAGTGGAAAGAATTCACGATACTTGTCTCTCCGTCCTTGTCAACGTTCGGCGCCGGGAGATGGGGAGTCGAACCGGCGAATCTCGGGCTCTGAAGGCCCGGCGCTCTGCTGGTCGTTACCCTTGACGATGCGAGCTCAAGAGTCATCGCATCGCCGGTTTAGCGAAATCTATCTACATATATATGTATACGCTGTATATAAACGGGAAATTCGCGAATGTGTGTGTCTGTTCGAAATGTTTAGCATACTTGCCAACATGCGACAATCCTGGAAATTTGGCATGTGGGTAGCTTCCAGGCTGTACACAATGGATAAAGTATAAAAAATAGACTTTTGTGTTTTTTTTTTGGGGAGGGGGGGTGGGTGGGGGGGCGCAATAATGGATATATTTTGCACGGCAAGTGAGCGGTGACGTCACATCTGTGATGTCATCCGCACGCGGCAGCGTCACGCAGTGTGCCTGCTGACGTCACGCATCCCCCCCCCCCCACCCACCACCCTCCGCGTAGGCCGTGTTTTAATCCAAGACAAAAATCCGAGTCCCGGGAATAGAATAGAATATTAGAATGTTCTCATATTTTGTTACTGGCCAAGGAGGTCCCATGAATATTGTAACATTGCGCTTGTTTTTAGTTGATTATGAAAAAACATATAAACGTATCATGATATCTTCTTTGGTTCTTTCGGTAAAGTCACCAAGTAGAATGAGAATAAAATAATAAATTGATCAAATAAAATAACGCAATAACATTCTCACGACGTTTCGGCCACAACACAAGCGGCCTGTTGTGGCCGAAACGTCGTGAGAATTTTATTGTGTCATTTTATTTTATCAGTTTATTATTTTATTCTCATTCTACGTGGTGGTGACTTTACCGAAAGAACCAAAGAAGATGAATCCTTGCAGTCACGAAAACTTTAAATCGAAATATCATGATATATTTTTGTATGGTCAAAATATCGATTTCATGACAAACACAGTCGTTAAAAGTTATTGGCATATACCCATAACCCATTAATACATTCGTAGCTTTTGGCAAAAAAAAAAAATTTGTCTGCAGAGATTTACGATGTTACGTGACATCACGGCTCTTGTTATGACGTCACGGTTCATTGTGACGTCATGGCTATTCTGGCGTCGAGGGCAGCACGTGCGTTGCGTCGGCGTCGTGCCCTGTGAAGCTTCAGTGATTGGCGAGGCTCGGCAGAACAACTCTTCAGTAACCTTCGCACACTGCGAACTAAGCCGAGCAAAGGCGCAAACGACTGTTGAATACGATTACAAAATACCGCGCGTTAGGAGTGAACTAATCTTGTTGTGCGATTAATGAGGGCCATTGCCCGAAACGTCGCCTGTCGTACACGTATTTTTTCCCCATTTTTAAGGTCACAATGTTGTTGATGAACGTGTTGAGTGGTTTTTTTGTTGCTGTTGTTGTTGTTTGTCAAGAGACGGTAATGGTGGTGGTGGTGGTGGTGATGATAGGAGGTTAATTTCCCACGTGGAGCATCTCGATCGAAGAAGTGGAAACAAGGAGGTGACTTGCAGTGGGATAGGTGGGTGAGTGAATGAATGGGTGGGTGAGTGGATGAGTGGGTGGGTGAGCGGATGGGTGAATGAGTGGGTGGATGAGTGGATTAGTGGCTGAGTGAGGGGATGGGTGGGTGGGTGAGTGAATGAGTGGTAGGGTAAGTGGATGGGTGGGTGGGTGAGTGGATAAGTGGCTGGGTGAGTGGATTAGTGGGTGGATGAGTGGATGATTGGGTGAGTGGGTGGGTGAGTGAGTGGATGAGTGGGTGGGTGGGTGAGTGGGTGGTTGAGTGGATGGGTGGGTGGGTGAGTGAATGAGTGGGTGGGTAAGTGGATGGGTGGGTGGGTGAGTGGATGAGTGATAGGGTAAGTGAATGGGTGGGTGGGTGAGTGGACAAGTGGCTGGGTAAGTGGATTAGTGGGTGGATGAGTGGATGATTGGGTGGGTGGGTAGGTGAGTGAGTGAATGAGTGGGTGGGTGGGTGAGTGGGTGGTTGAGTGGATGGGTGGGTGGGTGAGTGAATGAGTGGGTGGGTAAGTGGATGGGTGGGTGGGTAAGTGGATGGGTGGGTGGGTGAGTGGATGAGTGGCTGGGTGAGTGGATGGGTGGGTGGTTGACTGGATGAGTGGGTGGGTGAGTGGATGGGTGTGTGGGTGAGTGGATGGGTGGGTGGGTGAGTGGATGGGTGGGTGGGTGAGTGGACGGGTAGGTGGGTGAGTGGGCGGGTGGGTGGGTGAGTGGACGGGTGGGTGGGTGAGTGGGCGGGTGGGTGGGTGAGTGGACGGGTGGGTGGGTGAGTGGACGGGTGGGTGGGTGAGTGGACGGGTGGGTGGGTGAGTGGACGGGTGGGTGGGTGAGTGGGTGGGTTGCTGAGTGAATTGGTGTGTGAGATTCTAGGCGAGTGGATGAGTGGGTTGTTGGCTGAGTGGATGAGTGGGTTGGTGCATGGATGAGTGGGTGAGTGGAAAAGTCGGTGGATGAGTGGGTGGGTGGCTGAGTGAATTGGTGTGTGAGAATATAGGGGAGTGGATTAGTGGGTGGTTGGCTGAGTGGGTGGGTGAATGGATTGGTGGGTGAGTGGATGAGTGTGTGGGTGAGTGAATGGGTGGGTTAGTGTATGAGTGGAGTAGTGGGCGGGTGAGTGGGTGGGTGGATGCATGGGCGGGTGGGTGGATGGAGGTGCAGGTTTGTAGGTGGGTGGCTGAGTGGGTAGGTGGATGGATAAGTGGGTGGTTGGCTGAGTGGGTGGGTGGATGAGTGAATTGGTGTGTGAGAATCTAGGCGAGTGGATGAGTGGGTGGTTGGCTGAGTGAATGAGTGGATGGGTGGGTGGAAGAGTGGGTGGGTGAGTGGATGGGTGGGTGGATGAATGGACGAGTAGGTGGGTGAGTGGGTGGGTAGCTGAGTGGGTGGGTGGGTCGATGATTGGGTGGTCGGCTGAGTGGGTGGGTTTGGTGAGTGAATTGGTGTGAGTCTCTATGCGAATGAATGAGTGGCTACGTTTGTGAGTCAGTGGATGAGTGAATCAGTGAGTGAGTGAGTAGAAGGGTGAGTAACTGGGCTAGTTTGTTCGTGAATGAGTGGGTAGGGGAGTAAATTCATAAAGGAATGAGTGGGTGAGTGGGTGGGTGAGTGGGTGGGTGAGTAAATTAATGCGCCAGGGGGTGAGTGAGTATGTGGGTGAGTGGATGGGTAAGTAAATTAATGAGTGAGTCAGTGGGTGGGTGAGTGAGTGAATTAATGATTTGGTCGGTGGGTGAGTAAGTAGATGGGTGAGTAGATTGGTGGGTGACTGAATGAATAATGTGTATCATTTGATGAGTGAGTAGGTGGGCTAGTGGGTGAGTCGGTGGGTAAGTGAATAAATGAGGGGGTCAGGTGGTGAGTGTGTACAGTGTAGGTGGATGAGTGGATGAACGGGTGAGTAAATTCATTATTGAGTCAGTGGGTGAATGAGTAGGTGGTTGATTAGGTGGTTGGGTGAATAGGTGGGTGAGTGAGTGAACGAATGAGTCGGTTAGTGGGTGAGTGAGTAGGTGGGCGAGTGAGTGGATGGATGAGTGGATGGGCGGGTGAGTGAGTAGGTGGCTGAGTATGTGAGTGAGTATGTGGGTGGCTGAGTAGGTGGGTTGAGTGGGTGAATGGGTGAATGAATGGGTGGGTGAGAGTGAGTGAACGAATGAGTGGGTCTCAGTGGATGAGTGAGTAGGTGGGTTGAGTGAGTGCATGGGTGAGTGGATGGGCGGGTGAGTGAGTGAACGAATGAGTGTGTCAGTGGGTGAGTGAGTAGGTGGGTTGAGTGGGTGAATGGGTGGGTGAATGGGTGGGTGAGAGTGAGTGAACGAATGAGTGTGTCAGTGGGTGAGTGAGTAGGTGGGTTGAGTGAGTGGATGGGTGAGTGGATGGGCGGGTGAGTGAGTGAACGAATGAGTGCGTGATTGAGTATGTGGGCGAGTGAGATGGTGGGTGAGTGAGTGTGATGAGCGAGTGCGAGTGTTGCTGTGACTTTCGCTAAGGTGGTTGAACAGCAGAACGCGCGTGGCTCAGGCGAGGCAATCAGTCTGGGTGGCTGACTGGGCTGTGCTCGGATTCCGTGTCACTACAAAAGGAGTCTTTTCACGTCTCTTTGCTGGAATGTAATCCCGAGCGTAATGTTTGCATGCGCCCTCTGTCTCTGTGTCCTCCGTGACTTTTGTCTCTGTGACTCTGTGTCTCTGTGTCTCTGTGTCGCTGTGTCTCTGTGTCGCTGTGTCGCTGTGTTTCTGTGTATCTGTGTCGCTGTGTCTCTGTGTCTCTGTGTGACTGTGTCTCTGCGTCTCTGTGTCTCTGTGTCTCTATGTCACTGTGTCTCTGTGTTACTGTGTCTCTGTGTCTCTGTGTCTCTGTGACTCTGCGTCTCTGTGTCTCTGTGTCTCCGTGTCACTGTGTCTCTGTGTCTCTGCGTCTCTGTGTCTCTGTGTCGCTGTGTCTCTGCGTCTCTGCGTCTCTGTGTCTCTGCGTCTCTGCATCTATGTGTCGCTGCGTCCCCCCGTGTCTCTGTGTGCGTGCGAGCGACTTCCACCCAACTCGTCTGATTCTCGGAATTGTCGATTTGAACGTCTTAAGCGAGCCCCAGTACGGGCTCTATTGAACGAAGTGGGGTGAGAGGCTCTCGTGAATTTGGGGTGCACCAACCCGCTGGGTGTAAGCGATGCCTTTCCTGGGAGGGGGGGGGGAGCGAGACATGGACAGATTTTGTTGTTGTTGTTCACAAGGTAAATGAATCGAAAGAGAAATTAAACACGGGCACGTAAGTGCAACTTACTTTGTTTCAGCAAACTCTGCGTATTTATGAACATTGTATATTTAAAAAAAAACATCAACGATTTGCGAACCTTCCCCTTACAGCAGGAGGCAACGTAAAATAACATTTAGAGAAGACACAATAAAAGCGACAGTCGATTCGGTACATTTCATCGGAATCAGAATAAGAAATTACTTGCTTAGACTGCAGGGAAGAATCCGATGAGCTATAAAGCTCTTTTCATCACGGTTGTCCAGGAGAGGGCACGGGGTCAGAAGGTTACAACAACAAACAGTACACAAACACGACAGCAGTACACACAGCACGTGCTAAATGTAAACAATTCACACAAAGCCCACTGAGATGTTAGCTTCTCGTTCTGACGCGACCTGGTCACCACAAATGACGGCTCACAGAAGTGGGCTTCATCACGCGGACATTCACAGCAGCACAATTGATCATCTAAACAATCATCTAAACCATATTCTTGGTTCTTTCGGTAAAGTCACGTTGAAGGGAAACAATAAAATAATGAAATATATATGAAACAATAAAAATTCTCACGACGTTTCGACTGCAACACAAGGAGTCATCATCAGGTGTGAAAACCAACGGCAAGAAATACAAACCGCCACTTCTTTCAAATGTTCTTGCCGTTGGTTTTCACACCTGATGATGACTGCTTGTGTTGCAGTCGAAACGTCGTGATAATTTTATTGTTTTATTATATATTTTATTATTTTTATTGTTTCCCTTCAACGTGACTTTACCGAAAGAACCAAGAATATGAATCACTGCAGTCACGAAAGCTTTAAATCAAAATCATCTCAACCATTCGAAACGCTTTTTTTTAAAGATTATTATCTCAACGTACGTTCAGATCATTCAGATGTCTTGACATCGCGGTGGGCTGAACGTTGCTGGAAAAGCGTCGATTCTCGGAGTGAGCTTCCCTAATGCGGAGAAAGAGCTGAGCTGGAATGTCATCTCATCAAAACGTGTCGAGCGCCTTCACCCAAAGCGCTTTGACGCAGCTGGCGACAAACGGGGATGCAGTTGGCAGTGGAGCGCTCTGCGAGGTGGTGGGGAATGAGTGGCAGGCGATAGAGGGGCGCTCAGAGCGGTGAGGGGGTGGGGGGTCAAGGGGCTACAGGGGAGGGACGGGAAGGGGTGGAGGGGCGAGGGCAGGGGAGGGGAATGGGCGAAAGAGGCGGTGAGGCTTGAAGAGAGGAACGGAAGGAGGTGAAGGAGGGGAGCTGCAGGGGCAGTGTTGAGTCTATGGGGAGTGTTGAGTCTATGGGGCAGTGCTGAGTCTATGGTGCAGTGTTGAGTCTATGGGCCAGTGTTGAGTCTATGGGCAGTGTTGAGTCTATGTGCAGTGTTGAGTCTATGGGCAGTGTTGAGTCTATGGGCAGTGTTGAGTCTATGGGCAGTGTTGAGTCTATGGGCAGTGTTGAGTCTATGGGGCAGTGCTGAGTCTATGGGCAGTGTTGAGTCTATGGGCAGTGTTGAGTCTATGGGCAGTGTTGAGTCTATGGGCAGTGTTGAGTCTATGTGCAGTGTTGAGTCTATGGGCAGTGTTGAGTCTATGGGCAGTGTTGAGTCTATGGGCAGTGTTGAGTCTATGGGCAGTGCTGAGTCTATGGGGCAGTGTTGAGTCTATGGTGCAGTGTTGAGGCTATGGGCAGTGTTGAGTCTATGGGGCAGTGCTGAGTCTATGGGGCAGTGTTGAGTCTATGGGCAGTGTTGAGTCTATGCGCAGTGTTGAGTCTATGGGCAATGTTGAGTCTATGGGCAGTGTTGAGTCTATGGGCAGTGTTGAGTCTATGGTGCAGTGCTGAGTCTATGGGCAGTGTTGAGTCTATGGGCAGTGCTGAGTCTATGGGCAATGTTGTGTCTATGGGCAGTGTTGAGTCTATGGGCAGTGTTGAGTCTATGGGGCAGTGCTGAGTCTATGGTGCAGTGTTGAGTCTATGGGGCAGTGTTGAGTCTATGGGCAGTGCTGAGTCTATGGGCAGTGTTGAGTCTATGGTGCAGTGTTGAGGCTATGGGCAGTGTTGAGTCTATGGGGCAGTGCTGAGTCTATGGGGCAGTGTTGAGTCTATGGGCAGTGTTGAGTCTATGGGGCAGTGTTGAGTCTATGGGCAGTGTTGAGGCTATGGGCAGTGCTGAGTCTATGGGCAGTGTTGAGTCTATGGGCAGTGTTGAGTCTATGGGCAGTGTTGAGTCTATGGGCAGTGTTGAGTCTATGGGCAGTGTTGAGTCTATGGGCAATGTTGAGTCTATGGGCAGTGTTGAGTCTATGGGCAGTGTTGAGTCTATGGTGCAGTGCTGAGTCTATGGGCAGTGTTGAGTCTATGGGCAGTGCTGAGTCTATGGGCAATGTTGTGTCTATGGGCAGTGTTGAGTCTATGGGCAGTGTTGAGTCTATGGGGCAGTGCTGAGTCTATGGTGCAGTGTTGAGTCTATGGGGCAGTGTTGAGTCTATGGGCAGTGCTGAGTCTATGGGCAGTGTTGAGTCTATGTGCAGTGCTGAGTCTATGGGCAATGTTGAGTCTATGTGCAGTGTTGAGTCTATGGGCAGTGTTGAGTCTATGGGCAGTGTTGAGTCTATGGGCAGTGTTGAGTCTATGGGGCAGTGTTGAGTCTATGGGCAGTGTTGAGTCTATGGGCAGTGTTGAGTCTATGTGCAGTGTTGAGTCTATGGGCAGTGTTGAGTCTATGGGCAGTGTTGAGTCTATGGGGCAGTGTTGAGTCTATGTGCAGTGTTGAGTCTATGGGCAGTGTTGAGTCTATGGGCAGTGTTGAGTCTATGGGCAGTGTTGAGTCTATGGGCAGTGTTGAGTCTATGGGCAGTGTTGAGTCTATGGGCAGTGTTGAGTCTATGGGGCAGTGTTAAGTCTATGGGGCAGTGTTGAGTCTATGGGCAGTGCTGAGTCTATGGGCAGTGTTGAGTCTATGGGCAGTGTTGAGTCTATGGGCAGTGTTAAGTCTATGGGGCAGTGTTAAGTCTATGGGGCAGTGTTAAGTCTATGGGGCAGTGTTGAGTCTATGGGCAGTGTTGAGTCTATTGGCAGTGTTGAGTCTATGGGGCAGTGTTAAGTCTATGGGCAGTGTTGAGTCTGTGGGCAGTGCTGAGTCTATGGGCAGTGTTGAGTCTATGGGGCAGTGTTGAGTCTATGGGCAGTGTTGAGTCTATGGGCAGTGTTGAGTCTATGTGCAGTGTTGAGTCTATGGGCAGTGTTGAGTCTATGGGCAGTGTTGAGTCTATGGGGCAGTGTTGAGTCTATGGGCAGTGTTGAGTCTATGGGCAGTGTTGAGTCTATGTGCAGTGTTGAGTCTATGGGCAGTGTTGAGTCTATGGGCAGTGTTGAGTCTATGGGCAGTGTTGAGTCTATGGGCAGTGTTGAGTCTATGGGCAGTGTTGAGTCTATGGGGCAGTGTTAAGTCTATGGGGCAGTGTTGAGTCTATGTGCAGTGCTGAGTCTATGGGCAATGTTGAGTCTATGTGCAGTGTTGAGTCTATGGGCAGTGTTGAGTCTATGGGCAGTGTTGAGTCTATGGGCAGTGTTGAGTCTATGGGGCAGTGTTGAGTCTATGGGCAGTGTTGAGTCTATGGGCAGTGTTGAGTCTATGTGCAGTGTTGAGTCTATGGGCAGTGTTGAGTCTATGGGCAGTGTTGAGTCTATGGGGCAGTGTTGAGTCTATGGGCAGTGTTGAGTCTATGGGCAGTGTTGAGTCTATGTGCAGTGTTGAGTCTATGGGCAGTGTTGAGTCTATGGGCAGTGTTGAGTCTATGGGCAGTGTTGAGTCTATGGGCAGTGTTGAGTCTATGGGCAGTGTTGAGTCTATGGGGCAGTGTTAAGTCTATGGGGCAGTGTTGAGTCTATGGGCAGTGCTGAGTCTATGGGCAGTGTTGAGTCTATGGGCAGTGTTGAGTCTATGGGCAGTGTTAAGTCTATGGGGCAGTGTTAAGTCTATGGGGCAGTGTTAAGTCTATGGGGCAGTGTTGAGTCTATGGGCAGTGTTGAGTCTATTGGCAGTGTTGAGTCTATGGGGCAGTGTTAAGTCTATGGGCAGTGTTGAGTCTGTGGGCAGTGCTGAGTCTATGGGCAGTGTTGAGTCTATGGGCGGTGTTGAGTCTATGGGCAGTGCTGAGTCTATGGGTAGTGTTGAGTCTATGGGGCAGTGCTGAGTCTATGGGGCAGTGCTGAGTCTATGGGCAGTGTTGAGTCTATGGGCGGTGTTGAGTCTATGGGCAGTGCTGAGTCTATGGGTAGTGTTGAGTCTATGGGGCAGTGCTGAGTCTATGGGGCAGTGCTGAGACTATGGGCAGTGCTGAGTCTATCTGTAGTGCTGAGTCTATGGGGCAGTGTTGAGGCTATGGGCAGTGCTGAGACTGGTCAGTGCTGAGTCTATGGTGCTGTGTTGCTTCATGTAAAGGCGAAGTCGATTCCAGTGGAGGGGTATAACTCGGGGCATGCCTGACAAGCAGCAATATCCGCCGTCTAATTCATTCCGAACCGGCGACCTGTGGGTGGTTTGCGCGAATTCCAGCGGCGGATGCGAACCACCATCATCATCATCAGCGCGGCACCCATTGAGCCACACCGGGTAACCAGGTGAGCTGAGCAGGGCACGCGCAACGCGTGTCAATCACGGGCGGAGGTAGAGGCTCGTTCGCGGGCCACGCGCACGTGCAAAAGCCTGTAACGTCGTGGGCACACTGCGGATTTCACGAGCTGCGTAAACACAAACAAACAAACAATCATGGACGGTGCGTCCCGTCGTCGGCGCGCTGCGACGCGGAACACGCTCCTGTTATAACGTGTAACGTGCTCCTGTTATAACGTGTAACGTGCTCCTGTTATAACGCGTGACGTGCTCCTCTTATAACGCGTGACGTGCTCCTGTTATAACGCGTAACGTGATCCTGTTATAACGTGTAAGACGTTCCTGTTATAACGCGTAACGTGCTCCTGTTGTAACGCGTGACGTTATCCTGTTATAACGCGTAACGTGATCCTGTTATAACGCGTAACGTGTTCAAGTTATAACGCGTAACGTGTTCCTGTTATAACGCGTAACGTGCTCCTGTTGTAACGCGTAACGTGCTCCTGTTATAACGCGTAACGTGCTCCTGTTATAACGCGTAACGTGCTCCTGTTATAACGCGTAACGTGCTCCTGTTGTAACGCGTGACGTGATCCTGTTATAACGCGTAACGTGCTCCTGTTGTAACGCGTAACGTGCTCCTGTTATAACGCGTAACGTGCTCCTGTTATAACGCGTAACGTGCTCCTGTTATAACGCGTAATGTGCTCCTGTTATAACACGTAGCGTGCTCCTGTTGTAACGCGTAACGTGCTCCTGTTATAACGCGTAATGTGCTCCTGTTATAACGCGTAGTGTGCTCCTGTTGTAACGCGTAACGCCCTCCTGTTATAACGCGTGACGTGTTCCTGGTATAACGCGTGACGTGATCCTGTTATAACGCGCGACGTGATCCTGGTATAACGTGTAACGTGCTCCTGTTGTAACGCGTGACGTGTTCCTGTTATAACGCGTAACGTGCTCCTGTTGTAACGCGTGACGTGATCCTGTTATAACGCGCGACGTGCTCCTGTTATGACGCGTAACGTGCTCCTGTTATAACGCGTGACGTGCTCCTGTTATAACGTGTAACGTGCTCCTGTTGTAACGCGTGACGTGCTCCTGTTATAACGTGTAACGTGCTCCTGTTATAACGCGTGACGTGCTCCTGTTATAACGCGTGACGTGCTCCTGTTATAACGCGTAACGTGATCCTGTTATAACGTGTAAGACGTTCCTGTTATAACGCGTAACGTGCTCCTGTTGTAACGCGTGACGTTATCCTGTTATAACGCGTAACGTGATCCTGTTATAACGCGTAACGTGTTCAAGTTATAACGCGTAACGTGTTCCTGTTATAACGCGTAACGTGCTCCTGTTGTAACGCGTAACGTGCTCCTGTTATAACGCGTAACGTGCTCCTGTTATAACGCGTAACGTGCTCCTGTTATAATGCGTAACGTGCTCCTGTTGTAACGCGTGACGTGATCCTGTTATAACGCGTAACGTGCTCCTGTTGTAACGCGTAACGTGCTCCTGTTATAACGCGTAACGTGCTCCTGTTATAACGCGTAACGTGCTCCTGTTATAACGCGTAATGTGCTCCTGTTATTACGCGTAGCATGCTCCTGTTGTAACGCGTAACGTGCTCCTGTTATAACGCGTAATGTGCTCCTGTTATAACGCGTAGCGTGCTCCTGTTGTAACGCGTAACGCCCTCCTGTTATAACGCGTTACGTGTTCCTGGTATAACGCGTGACGTGATCCTGTTATAACGCGCGACGTGATCCTGGTATAACGTGTAACGTGCTCCTGTTGTAACGCGTGACGTGTTCCTGTTATAACGCGTAACGTGCTCCTGTTGTAACGCGTGACGTGTTCCTGTTATAACACGTGACGTGTTCCTGTTATAACACATAACTTGTTCCTGTTATAACGCGTAACGTGCTCCTGTTATAACGATTAACGTGTTCCTGTTATAACGCGTAACGTGCTCCTGTTATAACGATTAACGTGTTCCTGTTATAACACCTAACGTGTTCCTGTTATGACGCGGAACGTGCTCCTGTTATAACACGTGACGTGCTCCTGTTATAACACGTGACGTGATTGTGTTATAACGCATAACGCGCTCCTGTTATAACGTGTAACGTTTTCCTGCTATAACACGTAACGTGTTCCTGTTATAACACGTGACGTGTTCCTGTTATAACACGTAATTTGTTCCTGTTATAACACGTGACGTGTTCCTGTTATGACACGTAACTTGTTCCTGTTATAACATGTAACGTGTTCATGTTATAACACGTGACGTGTTCCTGTTATAACGCGTAACTTGTTCCTGTTATAACACGTGACGTGTTCCTGTTATAACACGTGACGTGTTCCTGTTATGACACGTAACTTGTTCCTGTTATAACATGTAACGTGTTCATGATATAACACGTGACGTGTTCCTGTTATAACGCGTAACTTGTTCCTGTTATAACACGTGACGTGTTCCTGTTATAACACGTGATGTGTTCCTGTTATAACACGTAACGTTTTCCTGTTATAACACGTATCGTGTTCCTGTTATAACACGTATCGTGTTCCTGTTATAACACGTAACGTTTTCCTGTTATAACACGTGACGTGTTCCTGTTATAACACGTCACGTGTTCCTGTTATAACACGTAACGTGTTCCTGTTATAACACGTGACGTGTTCCTGTTATAACACGTGACGTGTTCCTGTTATAACACGTAACGTGTTCCTGTTATAACACGTAACGTTGTCTTGTTATAACACGTAACAATTTCCTGTTATAACACGTGACGTGTTCCTGTTATAACACGTAACTTGTTCCTGTTATAACACGTGCCGTGTTCCTGTTATAACACGTGACGTGTTCGTGTTATAACACGTAACTTGTTCCTGTTATAACACGTAACGTGTTCCTGTTATAACACGTAACGTGTTCCTGTTATAACACGTAACTTGTTCCTGTTATAACACGTGACGTGTTCCTGTTATAACACGTAACTTGTTCCCGTTATAACACGTGGCGTGTTCCTGTTATAACACATAACTTGTTCCTGTTATAACACGTAACGTGTTCCTGTTATAACACGTAACGTGTTCCTGTTATAACACGTAACGTTTTCCTGTTATAACACGTAACGTGTTCCGGTTATAACACGTATCGTGTTCCTGTTATAACACGTAACGTTTTCCTGTTATAACACGTGACGTGTTCCTGTTTTAACACGTGACGTGTTCCTGTTATACCACGTAACGTGTTCCTGTTATAACACGTAACGTTTTCCTGTTATAACGCGTAACGTGTTCCTGTTATAACACATGACGTGTTCCTGTTATAACACGTAACTTGTTCCTGTTATAACACGTGACGTGTTCCTGTTATAACACGTAACGTGTTCCTGTTATAACACGTGACGTGTTCCTGTTATAACACGTAACGTGTTCCTGTTATAACACGTAACGTTTTCCTGTTATAACGCGTAACGTGTTCCTGTTATAACACGTGACGTGTTCCTGTTATAACACGTAACTTGTTCCTGTTATAACACGTGACGTGTTCCTGTTATAACACGTAACGTGTTCCTGTTATAACACGTGACGTGTTCCTGTTATAACACGTAACTTGTTCCTGTTATAACACGTAACTTGTTCCTGTTATAACACGTGACGTGTTCCTGTTATAACACGTAACTTGTTCCTGTTATAACACGTAACTTGTTCCTGTTATAACACGTAACGTGTTCCGGTTATAACACGTTACTTGTTCCTGTTATAACACGTGACGTGTTCGTGTTATAACACGTAAAATGTTGCTGTTATAACACGTGACGTGTTCCTGTTATAACACGTAACGTGTTCCGGTTATAACGCGTGACGTGTTCCTGTTATAACACGTAACTTGTTCCTGTTATAACACGCAACGTGTTCCTGTTATAACACGTAACTTGTTCCTGTTATAACACGTAACTTGTTCCTGTTATAACACGTAACGTGTTCCGGTTATAACACGTTACTTGTTCCTGTTATAACACGTGACGTGTTCGTGTTATAACACGTAACATGTTGCTGTTATAACACGTGACGTGTTCCTGTTATAACACGTAACTTGTCCCGGTTATAACACGTGACGTGTTCCTGTTATAACACGTAACTTGTTCCTGTTATAACACGTGACTTGTTCCTGTTATAACACGTGACGTGTTCCTGTTATAACACGCAACTTGTTCCTGTTATAACACGTGACTTGTTCCTGTTATAACACGTGACGTGTTCCTGTTATAACACGTAACATGTTCCTGTTATAACACGTAACTTGTTCCTGTTATAACACGTGACTTGTTCCTGTTATAACACGTGACGTGTTCCTGTTATAACGCGTAACGCGCTCCTGTTATAACGTGGAACTCGGGCCATTATAACGACACAGCTTTCGGGTCCCCACCTCGCTCGTCCACCAACTCCACCCGATCCCCTCCCCAGCGGTTGGGCAGGCAGAGGGAGAGAGAGAGAGACTACAGAGTAGAGTGAGGAGCGGGGACAGGGGGACAGCCATAGATGTTGATACACGACACGGACACACACAGACAAACAATCAAACTCCAGCAAACAAACTCCTCAGCATTCACGTGCTAGACCGGAACGACCGCCGGCATATTATGGATCTTTTATTTTTGAAAATGTTGCTGGGTTTTACTCCTCCAACACACGACCAGTGTGGTGCTGTACTAGTATACTACACTATACACTGCACTATACACTACACACTACACTATACACTATACTATACACTATATTATACACTACACTATACACTGCACTATACACTGCACTATACACTGCACTATACACTACACACTACACTATACACTATACTATACACTATATTATACACTACACTATACACTGCACTATACACTGCACTATACACTGCACTATACACTACACACTACACTATACACTATACTATACACTATATTATACACTACACTATACACTGCACTATACACTGCACTATACACTGCACTATACACTACACACTACACTATACACTATACTATACACTATATTATGCACTACACTATACACTGCACTATACACTGCACTATACACTGCACTATACACTACACACTACACTATACACTATACTATACACTATATTATACACTACACTATACACTGCACTAAACACTACACTATACACTACACTATACACTGCACTATACACTGCACTATACACTACACCATACACTGCACTATACCTGACACTACCATACACTACACTATACACTATACACTGCACTATACACTGCACTATACACTACTATACACTACACTACATACTACACTATACACTATACTATATACTACACTATACACTACACTATACACTGCACTATACACTACTATACACTACACTACACACTACACTATACACTATACTATACACTATATTATACACTACACTATACACTGCACTATACACTACACTATACACTGCACTATACACTGCACTATACACTACACCATACACCGCACTATACCTTACACTACCATACACTATACACTGCACTATACACTACTATACACTACACTATACACTACACTATACTATACACTATATTATACACTACACTACACTATACACTACACTATACACTACACTATCAATGAAAATGTTGTAGTGGGTTTACTCTCCAAAACAAAACCAGTACGTTGCTGTACTATTACACTACACTATACACTACACTATACACTACACAATATACTACACTATCAATGTAAATGTTGCAGTGGATTTACTCTCCAACACACAACTAGTGTGCGCTGAACTAGTAAACTACACTATACTCTACACTATACTCTACACTATACACGACACTATACACTACACTATACACTACACTATACACGACACTATACACTACTATACACTACACTATACACTACACTGTGCACTACACTACACACTACACTATACACTACATTATACACAACACTATACACTACACTATACACTACTATACACTACACTATACACTACACTATGCACTACACTATACTCTACACTATACACTACACTATACACTACATTATACACTACACTATACACTATACTGTACACTACACTATACACACCACTACTACACTATACATTACACTATACCCTACACTATAATAGTAAATGTTGTAGTGGGTTCACTCTCCAACACACAACCGATATGTGTACTGAACTTGTATACTACACTATACTCTACACTATACACTACACTATACACTACACTACCACACACTACACTATACACTACACTACTATACACAACACTATACACTATACTGTACACTACACTATACACACCACTACTACACTATACATTACACTATACACTACACTATAATAGTAAATGTTGTAGTGGGTTCACTCTCCAACACACAACCGGTATGTGTCCTGAACTTGTATACTAGTTCAGCGCACACTAATTCAGCCCTGTCGATTGCCGCTCACGGCCAATGCCGGTGACGATTATCTGAACCGGTTCTGGGCCTCCCCTAGGTCGACTCAGCCTCAAATGAGTACCTGGTGCGATGTGTTGGCCACCCACCCCCTCGTGGGTCGTGCGGGCCTTCATATGTGCTCGCTAACAGCACTTGCCTTTATAATCTATTAAGGTTATATGGGGGATATTTGTCTTTATCTTAGTAGGTGAGTGACTGATTTAGTAGGTGAGTGAGTGACTAGGTGAGTTAGTGAGTGGATAAGTTAGCATGTGGATTAGTGAGTGGGTGAGTTAGTAGGTGTGTGGGTGAGTGATTGAGTCAGTAGGTGTGTGGGTGAGTGATTGAGTCAGTAGGTGAGTGAGTGAGTTAGTAGGTGGGTGGGTGAGTGAGTGAGTAGGTGAGTTAGTAGGTGTGTGGGTCAGTGAGTGAGTCAGTAGGTGAGTGAGTTAGTCGGTGAATGAGTGAGTGGGTGAGTTAGTTGGTGGGTGGGTGAGTGAGTGGGTGAGTGAGAGAGTTAGTAGGTGTGTGGGTGAGTGAGTGAGTCAGTAGATAAGTGAGTGGGTGAGTTAGTTGGTGGGTTGGTGAGTGAGTGGGTGAGTGACTGAATGATTGAGTGGGTGAATGAGTTAGTAGGTGTGTTGGTTAGTGAGTGAGTCAGTAGGTGAGTGAGTGGGTGAGTGAGTAGTAGGTGTGTGGGTGAGTGAGTGAGTGAGTCAGTAAGTGTGTGGGTGAATGATTGAGTCATTAGGTGAGTGAGTGAGTTAGTAGGTGTGTGGGTGAGTGAGTGAGTCAGTAGGTGAGTGAGTTAGTCGGTGAGTGAGTGGGTGAGTTAGTTGGTGGGTAGGTGAGTGACTGAATGATTGAGTGGGTGAGTGAGTGAGTTAGTAGGTGTGTGGGTGAGTGAGTGAGTCAGTAGGTGAGTGAGTGGGTGAGTTAGTTGGTGTGTTGGTGAGTGAGTGGGTGTGTGACTGAATGATTGAGTAGGTGAATGAGTTAGTAGGTGTGTTGGTGAGTGAGTGAGTCAGTAGGTGAGTGAGTGGGTGAGTTAGTTGGTGGGTGAGTGGGTGAGTTAGTAAGTGAGTGAATGAGTCAGTAGGTGGGTGGGTGAGTTAGTAGGTGCGTGAGTTAATAGGTGTGTGGATGAGTGAGTGAGTCCGTAGGTGAGTGAGTGCATTAGCTAGTTGGTGGGTGGGTGAGTTAGTAGGTGAGTGAGTTAGTCGGTGAGTGAATAGTAGGTGTGTGGGTGAGTGAGTCAGTAGGTGAGTGAGTGGGTGAGTTAGTTGGTGGGTGGGTGAGTTAGTAAGTGAGTGAGTGAGTCAGTAGGTGGGTGGGTGAGTTAGTAGGTGCGTGAGTTAGTAGGTGTGTGGGTGAGTGAGTGAGTCAGTAGGTGAGTGAGTGCGTGAGTTAGTTTGGTGGGTGGGTGAGTTAGTAGGTGAGTGAGTTAGTCGGTGAGTGAGTGGGTGAGTGACTGAATAATTAAGGGGGTGAGTGAGTGGGTGAGGTAGTAGGTGTGTGTGTGGGTGAGTGAGTCAGTCGGTGAGTGAGTGCGTGAGTTAGTTTGGTGGGTGGGTGAGTTAGTAGGTGAGTGAGTTAGTCGGTGAGTGAGTGGGTGAGTGACTGAATGACTGAGTGGGTGAGTGAGTGGGTGAGGTAGTAGGTGTGTGGGTGGCAAAACAACCCCCTACCTCCTCGCGGTGCCGGACGGGCAACTCTGTCGTGGACAGCGCTGTGGGGGGAGATCCAATTTTGATTGGCTCCTCCCCTCATGGCATATGTGTCCACCACAGGGGCTAAACGGGGGCTCTGGACGGGTGCGAGGGGCTGGTAACCCCTCCACCTTCAATTAATTACCACGAAACCACGAATTAAACTGAATTATGTAACTAATAAGCTTGTGCCGGAGGCCCCGGGGGGCCAGGCGTCTATGACGTCTCCTGGCCAAACCCCAATTGGCGGAGCCAGGAAATTGAATACCTACCCTCGGGGCTACTCCAGAAACAACGAAAAGCGACTACAGGTGGCCACGTGGAATGTTCGAACGCTCACTGCAGAGGAGAGGCTGCAACTCCTCTGTCGGGAGCTGGACCGGTACCGCCTGGATCTATGCGGCATTCAGGAGGTCCGGTGGACCGGCTCTGGCTCCTGCCAACATGAGGGGTGGACAGTCCTCTACTTGGGGCAGCAGACTGCCAAACAACAGGGTGTGGGTCTTCTTTTGAACAAAAGAATGAAGGGGGCGTGGGAGCGTGGCGGTGAGGTGTGTGAAGCTGTAAGCCCCAGGCTACTTTGGGCTCGCCTTCCCATCAACCGGAGGCGAGGAATGGTGGTCGTGGTTACTTATGTCCCCACCGAAGATGAACATCCGTGGAGGGATGCAGGCAAAGCCGACGAGTCAGATGCCTTCTATGACCTCCTGTCACAGGTGCTGGCTAAAGTGGCCCCTCGGGATAGAGTCATCATGTTGGGTGATTTCAATGCCCGAGTTGGTCATGATACTGGCACCTGGTCTGGAGTGATTGGAGGGCATGGGCCAGATCAGCTCAATAACAACGGTAGGAGGCTGCTAGATTTTTGTGCAGCCCATGGGCTTGCAATTACCAACATGCTGTTCCGGCATCGGCGTATCCACACAACATCATGGATGCATTCCGGGTCCAAGCAATAACATCTGTTGGACTACATAGTGACGGACCAGCGAATGCGAGCCCATGTCCTTGACACCAGGACCTACCGTGGAGCTGATCTGCCCTCTGACCATCGACTAGTCATCTGTAAGATGCGCCTGCCATTCTTCCACTCCGGTGGTGGGTGTACACCCAGGACCCCATTCCAACATAAAGTGGCCTGGTCTCAGTTATCTGATGAAAGTTGCAAGCGAGAATTTCATCATCGCTTGCGGCTGGGGTTGGCATCGTACCCGACTCTTCCTGATGTCGAGGGTAAATGGGCGAGGTTTAGGCCTGTGACTCATGCAGCTGCAATGGCTGCTTTGGGTACGCGGTCCAGACCTCCCCAGAGACCCTGGCTGACAGAGGAGGTGTTCAGGATGGTTGAGAAAAAGCGACAGGCCCACTGTCATCGGCTACAGAATCCCACGTCAGAGAATGAGGAGGCTTACCGCAGCCTTCGCTCGGAGGTTCGGAGAGCCGTGAGGCGCTGCAAGGATGGGTGGTGGTCGCGGGTTGCTGAGGAGATGGAGTCTGCCTCAGTGGCCCGTGATCACAAATCTCTATTTAACTCCATCAAAAAAGTAACCTGCAGCGCCACACCTATTACCATCATTAGGGGAAAAAACGGTGATCCAATTTCCGACCCCCAGGAACAGGTTCGCAGATTTGCTGAGCATTTCTGTGAGGTCCTGGGGGAGGGAAAATCCCTCAGCCAGGAAAACATCGTGGCACAAAGTGAGGATGACCCTGCTGAGGCTGCGGTGCCTCAAATATTGGATGAAGTCACCCCCTGTGAGTGGCTGGCTGAGGTGCCATCTGCTGAGGAAGTATTGAAGGCGATCCGGAGTCTGAGACCAGGAAAGGCAGCGGGCAGAGATGATCTCCCAAGCGAAATGCTGAGGGAGGGTGGCGTTTGTGCACAGACTGCCCTATATGACATCATAACAACAGTCTGGACCACTGGACGGGTTCCGCAGGATTGGAAGGATGCCCTGGTGGTCCCCCTTTTTAAGAAGGGGGACCGCACAGACTGTAACAACTACAGGGGCATCTCACTCCTCAGTGTGCCGGGAAAGGTCCTGGCAAGGATTATTCAGCATCGCCTTGCCAGGCACGCTGAGGAGAGGCTTGCGGAGCCCCAATGCGGTTTCAGGAAAGGGCGGTCCTGCACAGATGCCATATTTTCTGTCCGTCTGCTACAGCAGAGGTGTAGGGAATTCCAACAAGACCTACATCTCTGCTTTATTGACCTGGTCAAGGCCTATGATACCATCAGTAGGCCTGGGCTCTGGGTCGTTCTTCGTGCTTTTGGAGTACCTGACCCTCTGCTCACGATCATTAAGGACCTTCATGATGGTGAGCGGGCCCGGGTAAAACTACGTGGCCGGGAGTCAGAGCCATTCCCTGTACACCTTGGGGTGCGACAGGGATGTCCTCTGGCTCCCACATTATTTAACATCTATTTTGACCACGTAGTTCGTGAAGCCTTCAATAGCTGTACCGGGGGAATCTCCATATGGTACAGATATAATGGGAGGCTAATCGATGCCCGGGTGCGGTCAAGGGATGGCTCCCTATTGCTCAACCACATTATGTATGCTGATGACTTGGTAATAGCTGCTCAGTCAGAGGAGGAGTTGGAGACGCTGCTGCTGAGACTGGAGCGTGCCACTAAGAGGTGGGGCCTTACCATCAGCCCCACCAAAACTAAGCACCTGCCTGGGTATTTTGTACCATCGGACACTCCACCCCCACAACTCCCAATCGGTGATGGGGCAGTTGTGGAGAGAGTGGAGAGTTTCCCATACCTGGGCAGTGTGCTTATGACTGGCTCCAGTTTAACAGCAGAGGTCTCACTCCGAATCAGTCGAGCGGCAATATCTTTTCATCGGTTGCGTAACGCTGTGTGGAAGCTACCTGGTCTGTCGCTCCGCACTAAGCTTCAGGTCTTCTCGGCCACGGTCATTCCCTCCCTTCTCTACGCTTGCGAAACGTGGACCCCCCTAATGGAACATCTTCGCCGGTTAGAAACATTTAGGCTGGCCTGCCTACGATCCATCCTGGGTTTAACCAGACTGGATTGTGTGAGGAGCTCACAAATCCTTGAAAGATCTGGGCAGGGTCCCATCGGTGAGCTCCTCCGGCAGGCAAGGCTGCGATGGCTGGGTCATGTAGCCCGCATGCCCAGCCACCGCATGCCGAAACAGCTTTTGTTTGGCCGGATTGAGGGGGCTAAGCGGGCGCGGCACGGGCTAGAGAAGAGATGGAGTGATGTGGTACAGGAGGACGTGGAGCTGAGTGGACTTGCCGATGACTGGTACCAGCGGTGTCAAGATCGGCCTCTGTGGAGGAGGCTCGTGAAGGATGCTACTGGGCAGTTGGAGGCAGTCGCCCTCCAACAACAACGGAGGGCGGAGGAGCGACGCTCACAACAGCGAGCGGAGCGCCGGGTGGCTAAAGCACAGCAGGTTGGCACAGTAGGGGGCACAGGTGGTGCATCAGCCAGTCATCTCAGTCAGTCGACCCGTGGCACCTGGGTCTGCCCCGTGACCTCCTGCCAGCGGGCGTTCGACACTTCACGTGGCCTCAGGGTGCACATAGCCTGGCACAGGCGTCGTGGTGACGTCACCGCCACTTAGTGGCGAATGGCGGTTGTTGTTGTTGTGTGGGTGGGTGAGTGAGTTAGTCGGTGAGTGAGTGCGTGAGTTAGTAGGTGAGTGGGTGGGTGAGTGAGTCAGTAGGTGAGTGAGTGAGCGGATGAATTGCCAGATGTTTGTAGGCGAGGATCCATTCCGACATTCGCCGTCTCATCGGCAGAGTCAGCCTCGCCTTGAACCGATGCCGGCGAGCTGCCAGATGTTCATACGCAGGGCGCACCATCTGGTCGACACGGGCTCATAGTTGGGACGCAGAGTGATAGAATTCATGACTCCAAATAACCATCACGGGGGTAGGGGGGTGGTGGTGGTGGTGGGTTTTTTTTTTCCCATCTCCTCTCGCCATTGCCTAGAACCTCCCCTGTCGTAGCATCGTTAAGGTCCCGGGGCCAGATGAGCGAGTCGGCTGGCTACCCGCGCTCGGCTGTAAGCGGGCCGAGCCGACGATTGACATCGCCCCAGTTCATTGAAAATTAACGTGGGGGGGTGCTGACGGTTGACGGGGTGGGTAGGCGGTGGGGAGGTGGGGGGGGCTCGGGGGGAAACGGGGGTGAGGAGGGGGGGGGAGGGAGAGGAGGGGGGAGGAAAAGGGGGAATTGGAAGCCCCCCCTCCCTCCCCCCCCTCACGATTCAGCCAATCCCATCGGACAGGGCCACCAGGGCCAGACCAGGATGTGTTAATCACAGCTGATCACCGCCAGCAAATTGCCGTGGCAATTAAGCGCTGCACAACATAATTAGCCCAGATTTGAGACAATTTTCTCGTAATATGACCCCCTTATTTTCCTGTTCTCCACCTCCCCCCTCGCTCCCCTCGCCCTCTCCCCCCCACACACCCCGTGCCGATCCTGCGCGCTGTAATTTTTTTGAGAAGCTCGTGCAGCACTGTGATTCAACCGCGCAAAAACGAAAAAAAAATTGAACACAATATGTCGTTGTTTAACAAGTTAAATTATATACGGCAAAGGCGCAGCCCTGCAATTTCCTCCCACCTCGTAACCGCTGGCGCGGAATGTATTTCAGAATATTAATAGCGTTGTTTAAAAAAAAGTTGTATTATATACGGCAAAGGGGCAGCCCTGCAATTTCCTGCCATACTCGTACCCGCTGGCGGGGAATGGATTTCAGAATCAGAATGTTAATTGTGTATTTAAAAAAGTGAAATTGTATACGGCGAAGGCGCAGCCCTGCAATTTCCTCCCACATCGTAACTGCTGGCGCGGAATGGATTTCAGATATTAACAGCGTTGTGTAAAAAAAAAGTTTTATTATATACGGCAAAGGCGCAGCCCTGCAATTTCCTCCCACCTCGTACCCGCTGGCGGGGAATGGATTTCAGGCTCAGAATATTTATTTATACTGGAGGAATGAATCCGATGAGCTATGAAGCTCTTTTACACAGATGCCCAGTATATGTCAACTAGAATATAGAGCTCTAGACGAGAGAACGAGATCTAGAGGGCGGTATATGGGAGCGCTGGGTGGCAGTGCAGGGTTCGATTGAACTCTGTATGTAGATTCCTCGTAATTGTCTCCATATCTATAAAAGGCAAAGTTGTGAATATGTGTTGTCTGTTCAAAATGTTTAGCCTACTTCCCGACATGCAACAAACTGCAAATTTGCCATGTGGGTACTTTCCAGACTGTACACCGTGCAAACATTATAAAAAATAAACTTTTTTTTTTTAGGGGGGGGGGAGGGAGGGGGATGGAGCTCAATAATTCATTATTTTTTTTGCACGGCAAGTGAGCTGTGACGTCAACTCTGTCACGTGACCCGCGCACGTGGAAGCGTAACGCATTGTAGTGTAGCGGTTAGCGCGCTGTCTGTGTGTGTGTCTGTGTGTGTGTCTGTGTGTGTGTATCTGTGTGTACACCCAGGACCCCATTCCAACCTAAAGTGGCCTGGTCTCAGTTATCTGATGAAAGTTGCAAGCGAGAATTTCATCATCGCTTGCGGCTGGGATTGGCATCGTCCCCGACTCCTCCTGATGTCGAGGGTAAATGGGCGAGGTTTAGGACTGTGACTCATGCAGCTGCAATGGCTGCTTTGGGTACGCGGTCCAGACCTCCCCAGACACCCTGGATGACAGAGGAGTTGTTCAGGATGGTTGAGAAAAAGTGACAGGCCCACTGTCATCGGCTACAGAATCCCACGTCAGAGAATGAGGAGGCATACCGCAGCCTTCGCTCGGAGGTTCGGAGAGCCGTGAGGCGCTGCAAGGATGGGTGGTGGTCGCGGGTTGCTGAGGAGATGGAGTCTGCCTCAGTGGCCCGTGATCACAAATCTCTATTTAACTCCATCAAAAAAGTAACCTGCAGCGCCACACCGATTACCATCATTAGGGGAAAAAACGGTGATCCAATTTCCGACCCCCAGGAACAGGTTCGCAGATTTGCTGAGCATTTCTGTGAGGTCCTGGGGGAGGGAAAATCCCTCAGCCAGGAAAACATCGTGGCACAAAGTGAGGATGACCCTGCTGAGGCTGCGGTGCCTCAAATATTGGATGAAGTCACCCCCTGTGAGTGGCTGGCTGAGGTGCCATCTGCTGAGGAAGTATTGAAGGCGATCTGGAGTCTGAGACCAGGAAAGGCAGCGGGCAGAGATGATCTCCCAAGCGAAATGCTGAGGGAGGGTGGCGTTTGTGCACAGACTGCCCTATATGACATCATAACAACAGTCTGGACCACTGGATGGGTTCCGCAGGATTGGAAGGATGCCCTGGTGGTCCCCCTTTTTAAGAAGGGGGACCGCACAGACTGTAACAACTACAGGGGCATCTCACTCCTCAGTGTGCCGGGAAAGGTCCTGGCAAGGATTATTCAGCATCGCCTTGCCAGGCACGCTGAGGAGAGGCTTGCGGAGCCCCAATGCGGTTTCAGGAAAGGGCGGTCCTGCACAGATGCCATATTTTCTGTCCGTCTGCTACAGCAGAGGTGTAGGGAATTCCAACAAGACCTACATCTCTGCTTTATTGACCTGGTCAAGGCCTATGATACCATCAGTAGGCCTGGGCTCTGGGTCGTTCTTCGTGCTTTTGGAGTACCTGACCCTCTGCTCACGATCATTAAGGACCTTCATGATGGTGAGCGGGCCCGGGTAAAACTACGTGGCCGGGAGTCAGAGCCATTCCCTGTACACCTTGGGGTGCGACAGGGATGTCCTCTGGCTCCCACATTATTTAACATCTATTTTGACCACGTAGTTCGTGAAGCCTTCAATAGCTGTACCGGGGGAATCTCCATATGGTACAGATATAATGGGAGGCTAATCGATGCCCGGGTGCGGTCAAGGGATGGCTCCCTATTGCTCAACCACGTTATGTATGCTGATGACTTGGTAATAGCTGCTCAGTCAGAGGAGGAGTTGGAGACGCTGCTGCTGAGACTGGAGCGTGCCACTAAGAGGTGGGGCCTTACCATCAGCCCCACCAAAACTAAGCACCTGCCTGGGTATTTTGTACCATCGGACACTCCACCCCCACAACTCCCAATCGGTGATGGGGCAGTTGTGGAGAGAGTGGAGAGTTTCCCATACCTGGGCAGTGTGCTTATGACTGGCTCTAGTTTAACAGCAGAGGTCTCACTCCGAATCAGTCGAGCGGCAATATCTTTTCATCGGTTGCGTAACGCTGTGTGGAAGCTACCTGGTCTGTCGCTCCGCACTAAGCTTCAGGTCTTCTCGGCCACGATCATTCCCTCCCTTCTCTACGCTTGCGAAACGTGGACCCCCCTAATGGAACATCTTCGCCGGTTAGACACATTTAGGCTGACCTGCCTACGATCCATCCTGGGTTTAACCAGACTGGATTGTGTAAGGAGCTCACAAATCCTTGAAAGATCTGGGCAGGGTCCCATCGGTGAGCTCCTCCGGCAGGCAAGGCTGCGATGGCTGGGTCATGTAGCCCGCATGCCCAGCCACCGCATGCCGAAACAGCTTTTGTTTGGCCGGATTGAGGGGGCTAAGCGGGCGCGGCATGGGCTAGAGAAGAGATGGAGTGATGTGGTACAGGAGGACGTGGAGCTGAGTGGACTTGCCGATGACTGGTACCAGCGGTGTCAAGATCGGCCTCTGTGGAGGAGGCTCGTGAAGGATGCTACTGGGCAGTTGGAGGCAGTCGCCCTCCAACAACAACGGAGGGCGGAGGAGCGACGCTCACAACAGCGAGCGGAGCGCCGGGTGGCTAAAGCACAGCAGGTTGGCACAGTAGGGGGCACAGGTGGTGCATCAGCCAGTCATCTCAGTCATCTCAGTCAGTCGACCCGTGGCACCTGGGTCTGCCCCGTGACCTCCTGCCAGCGGGCGTTCGACACTTCACGTGGCCTCAGGGTGCACATAGCCTGGCACAAGCGTCGTGGTGACGTCACCGCCACTTAGTGGCGAATGGCGGTTGTTGTTGTTGTTGTTGTATCTGTGTGTGTCTGTCTGTGTGTCTATGTGTGTGTGTGTCTGTGTGTGTGTATCTGTGTGTGTCTGTCTGTGTGTCTGTCTGTGTGTGTGGAAGCGTAACGCATTGTAGTGTAGTGGTTAGCGCGCTGTGTGTGTGTGTCTGTGTGTGTGTGTCTGTGTGTAACGCATTGTAGTGTAGTGGTTAGCGCGCTGTGTGTGTGTGTGTGTCTATCTGTGTGTCTGTGTGTAACGCATTGTAGTGTAGTGGTTAGCGCGCTGTGTGTGTGTGTCTGTGTGTGTGTGTCTGTGTGTAACGCATTGTAGTGTAGTGGTTAGCGCGCTGTGTGTGTGTGTCTGTGTGTGTGTCTGTGTGTAACGCATTGTAGTGTAGCGGTTAGCGCTACGCCGCGCTACGAACCCGGCGACCCGAGTTCGATTCCCGCTCACGGCCACCACCGGTGACGATTATTTGAACCGCTCCTGGGCCTCCCCTAGGTCGACTCAGCCTCAAACGAGTAACTGCTGCGGTGTATGAACATCGCCACTGAGGAGACAAAGGCGGCCGGGCGTGGTGAATCCAAGTCCGAAGCCGGGTCGTAAAGATAGTTACCTATATATATGTGAAAGGGAAAGTTGTGATTATGTGTTGTCTGTTCAAAATGTTTAGCGTACTTCCCGACATGCATCAAACTTGAAATTTGCCATGTGGCTACAGTGAGGGAAAAAAAGTATTTGATCCCCTGCTGATTTTGTACGTTTGCCCACTGACAAAGAAATGATCAGTCTATAATTTTAATGGTAGGTTTATTTGAACAGTGAGAGACAGAATAACAACAACAACAAAATCCAGAAAAACGCACGTCAAAAATGTTATAAATTGATTTGCATTTTAATGAGGGGAAATAAGTATTTGACCCCCACTCAATCAGAAAGATTTCTGGCTCCCAGGCGTCTTTTATACAGGTAACGAGCTGAGATTGGGAGCACACTCTCAAAGGGAGTGCACCTTACCCCGGTAAAATAAAATCGTTTCTTTGACCTTTCCTATACATCACGCTCCTATCGTGTTTGTGTATTGTTTAGACGACCGAACATCTGTTTTTTTTTTTTAAAGAGCTTTACAGCTCATCGGATTCCTCCTGCGGCACAAACAAATATTCCGATTCCGCAACACGTTGAAGCACTGCACGGCAAACCCGCAAGCCCTTTAAGTAGCGCGTGATTCCACCGTGCCCATGGCTGTTAGTTCAGAGTCGATTGCTGGGCTCGCAATCCACAGGTCACGAGTTCGATTACATCCAAAGCCGGCACTGTAGCCGAAACGTCGGCGCAAGCCGTCTCTGCGTGGCCCGCGTGGAAGAGTAGGCCAAATACAATCTGTAAACGAGATCTCCTCTCTATTGGAGTCCGTCTTACCGCGAGCGGTGGTTGTGAGAGGGGAGTTGCAGGGCTGCGCCTTTAAGCTCGTCTCGCGATGCCATCAGCCGCGTATTTTTATTCGAATATTTCTTCATTCATTGGTTTAAAAGCAAATTATATATATATTTTTTAAAAAATTAAGAATGTAACAATGTAATCTAGCAGTAAATTCCACTACGTTATTAAATATATATACACACACACACACACGGTCTGTACATTGATTGCAATTAATTTGAAAGAGCGCGTGTTTCACCGTTCAGCGTGAATTAAACAGAATGTCAATGGAAGTGAGAGTGAATTATGCACGGCAAAATGCGAAACAAATACTCTATGTAATATCATGCGTCAATACATTTAGGTTGTGTTTAAGCACGTGAGTAAGAACACACAGAGAGCATCAGGGATAGCGAGCTGAGTACTTCGTGTGTGTGTGTATGTGATGTAACCAACAATGAAACACGCAGTGAACCTGTGGGGTCTGGTGTGTGTTGATGTATGTGGTGGGGAGCGGTGGTGCAGCGGTTAGCGCTCACGGCCAGCACCGGTGACGATTATCTGAACCGTGCCTGGGCTTCCCCTGGGTCGACTCAGCCTCAAATGAGTACCCGGTGCGGTGTGTAAACATCGTCACTGGGGAGAGACAAAGCTCGGCCGGGCGTGGTGCTGGCCACCCACCCCCTCGTGTGCCGTGCCGGCCTTCATAGAGTGCTGCTCGCTAACAGCACTTGCCCCAACAGTCTGTTAAGGCTACACGGGGTATCTTTGTCTCTTTTTCTTGTTGCTGTTGTATGTACGATCGGTCTCGTGCTCAGCCTCGCTTCACCGGGTTCGCCATTCGGACCGAAGCAGCCATTGGCAAGAGGCCAAAGGGTTTTGGAGACGCCGCACAGAGAGTGAGAGAGAATTTTTTTCAAAATATGTACGTAGAAAACATAGGGGGAACATAGCCGTAGTGAGAGAGGGGGTAGAGAGAGAGAGAGGGGGGGTAGAGAGAGAGAGGGGGTAGAGAGAGGGGGAGTAGAGAGAGAGGGGGTAGAGAGAGAGGGACTAGAGAGAGAGGGGGTAGAGAGAGAGGGGGTAGAGAGAGAGGGAGTAGAGAGAGAGGGGGTAGAGAGAGAGGGGGTAGAGAAAGGGGGGGTAGAGAGATGGGGGGTAGAGAGAGAGGGGGGGGGGGGTAGAGAGATGGGGTAGAGAGAGAGGGGGAGTAGAGAGAGGGGGTAGAGAGATGGGGGGGGGGTAGAGAGAGAGGGGGGGTAGAGAGAGGGGGGTAGAGAGATGGGGGGGGGTAGAGAGAGAGGGAAGGGGT
This sequence comes from Petromyzon marinus, assembly GCF_048934315.1. NCBI lineage: Eukaryota > Metazoa > Chordata > Hyperoartia > Petromyzontiformes > Petromyzontidae > Petromyzon > Petromyzon marinus. The sequence goes on from NC_133724.1 coordinate 6,249,483, forward strand.
AAGAAGGAGGAGGGCAGAGCGTGACATCTTTTGGGAATCTTCTTTGGTTCTTTCGGTAAGGTCACGTAGAATGAGAATAAAATAATAAAATAACACAACAAAATTCTCACGACGTTTCGACTACATCGACAGGTCTGTACCCTTCACCTGAAGACGGCCGCTTGCGTTGTGGCCGAAACGTCGTGAGAATTTTATCGTGTTATTTTATTCTCATTCTACGTGACCTAACCGAAAGAACCAAAGAAGATGAATCCATTGCAGTCACGAAAGCTTTAAATCGAAATCTTTTGGGAAATCTTTCATTTAGAAAGGTGGGGGGGGGGGATGGGCGGGTTTACATAAAGCAAAACATTGGGAAAAAAAACCTCAGAAATGATGAACGAAGCGAAGTGCCGACCACACCGAGCATCTTCCTGTTTCCTCTGATCGTAAAGAAAAGAAAGAGAGAGATACAGACAAAGATCCCCCGGGTAGCCTTCGACAGACCGCTTGGGGGGCAAGTGCTCCTAGCGAGTTAGCTTGCGCCCACGGTGAGAGATCGAGCCAAGGGCGTAGCCTTGAAGTCGACATTGGGTGGGGGGCCCAAATCTTCCGGGGAATCTGGGGGTCCCCCCCCCACCCCCCCCAGAAAAAAATCTGAATTTGAAAACTAATTTTCTGCCTAAAATATTAAAAACTTCACTTACACAGGATGGACTTTTTACGTATTTCATTTTTTTACAATAATGCCTAATAGTGTTATTATTGTATTACATTGCTCTGTTATTTTTCTTTTTAACCTTTTCTTGCTTTCATTGCGTGTAATGGCAGAGATTAGGGATGATAAGTAAGTACAACCATAACCACAATCATATAAATAGAAATCTATTTTATAGCAATATATTGGGGGGGCGGGGGGGGTGGAGAGATTTTGAGCATATTTGAATATTGGGAGGGATGTGTGCCCCCCAATATCTGCTACAATTACGGCCTTGGATCGAACTGAAAGGTCGTGTGGGTTGTGTTTTGGTAAGCATTTCAAAGGGGCTCAACACTTTAACGTATAGATATGCCTCTGCTGTTAGCCGTGAGCCTGGGGAATTGAACTCGGTTCGCCAGGCCATCGACGCATCGCTCTAACCACTACTTCACCCGCTCCCCGCCGCACGAAGACCACAAGCTAAAGACAAAGCTCCCCCATATCATAGCCTTCGACGGACTGTTGGGGCAAGTGCTGTTAGCGAGCACCTAAGAAGGCCGGCACGGCACACGACGGGGTTGGGTGGCAAGCTTCACGCCCGGCCGCCTTTGTGTCTCCACAGCGGTGAATGTTTACACGCCGCACCAGGTACTAATTTTAAGGCTGAGTCGACCTAAGGGAGGCCCATGACCGGTTCCGATAATCGCCACCGGTGTTGTCCGTGAGCGGGAATCGAACTCGGGTCGCCGGGTTCGTAGCGCCAGCTTAACGCGCTAACCGCTGCACCACCGCTCTCCTCTCTCTCTCTGTCTCTCTCTGTGTGACTCTCTCTGTCTCTCTGTGTGTGTGTGTCTTTCTGCGTGTCTGTGTGTGTGTCTCTCTCTGTGTGTGTCTCTCTCTGTGTGTCTCTCTCTGTGTGAGTCTCTGTGTATGTCTCTCTGTGTGTGTTTCTCTCTCTCTGTGTGTCTCTCTGTGTGTGTCTCTCTGTGTGTGTCTCTCTCTCTGTATGTCTCTCTGTGTGTGTCTCTCTGTGTGTGTCTCTCTGTGGGTGTCTCTCTCTGTGTCTCTCTCTGTGTATCTTTCTGTGTGTCTCTCTCTCTGTGTGTCTCTCTGTGGGTGTCTCTCTCTGTGCGTGTTTCTCTCTGTGTCTCTCTGTGTGTGTCTCTCTGTGTGTCTCTCTGTGTGTGTCTCTCTGTGAGTGTCTCTCTCTGTGTCTCTCTGTGTGTGTCTCTCTGTGTGTCTCTCTGTGTATGTCTCTCTGTGTGTGTCTCTTTGTGTGTCTCTCTCTCTGTGTGACTCTCTCTGTGTCTCTCTCTGTGTGTCTATTTCTGGGTGTCTCTGTGCTTGTCTCTCTCTCTGTGTGTGTCTCTCTCTGTGTGTCACTGTGTGTGTCTCTCTATGTGTCTCTCTGTCTCTCTGTGTGTGACTCTCTCTGTGTGTCTCTCTCTCTCTGTGTGTCTCTCTCTCTCTCTGTGTCACTGTGTGTGTCTCTCTATGTGTCTCTCTCTCTGTGGGTGACTCTCTCTGTGCGTCTCTCTGTGTGTGTCTATTTATGTGTGTCTCTGTGTTTGTCTCTCTCTCTCTGTATGTCTCTGTGTGTGTGTGTGTCTCTCTCTCTCTATGTGTGTCACTGTGTGTGTCTGTCTCTGTGTGTGACTCTTTCTGTGTGTCTCTCTCTATCTGCGTCTCTTTCTGTGTGTATCTCTGTTCGTGTGTCTCTCTCTGTATGTGTCTCTGTGTGTGTGTGTCTATGTGTGTGTCTCTCTCCCACCCCCTCGTGTACCGTTCCGGCCTTCATAGGTGCTCGCTAACAGCATTTGCCCCTACAGTCTGTTAAGGCTATATGGGGGATCTTTGTCTTTGTCTCTCTCTGTGTGTGTGTGTCTCTCTGTGTGTGTCTCTCTGTGTGTGTATCTATGTGTGTCTCTTTCTCCATATTCCCACGTGCAAGTCTCCCTCTGGCTGCTGGTGGTAAAACTACACGTGTAGTCCTGCTACACTGTACACTACACTATACACTACATGACTACACTGTACACTACTATACACTGCGCTATACTCTACAATGTTATACCCTACACTAAACACTACACTATACACTGCACTACACACTACAATATACACTACACTATACACTACACTATACACTGCACTATACACTACACTATACACTACACTACACACTGCACTACACACTACACTATACACTACACTATACACTGCACTACACATTGCACTATACACTACACTATACACTACACTATACACTACACACTGCACTATACACTACACTATACACTACACTATACACTACACACTGCACTATACACTACACTACACACTACACTATACACTACACTATACACTACACTACACACTGCACTACACACTGCACACTGCACTACACACTACACTATACACTACGCTATACACTATACTAGTAACTAATTGGCGCGTTTTGTTTACGTGACAAATCCCTTACTGTTTGGCTGTGTCGGGTGGTGGAGGGTAATGACGAAACATTTATACTCCACGCGATCTAAGCCCCCCAAAAAAACATTTGATCACGAACTCATTTTGACTTTAAACTTTCGTGACTGCAGGAATTAATCTCCTTGGTTCTTACGGTAAAGTCACGTAGAGATAGAAAATAAAAATTAATTAAATTGAAATAACAAAATTTTTATTTAAATTAAAAAATACATTAAAAAAATAAAAGCAAAAAACCACGAAGTTTCGATGACAAAAACACAAGCGGTCTTAATTTTTTGTATTTTCCATCTGCGTGACTTCGCTAACCAGAACCATGAATATTCCGAATGCATACTCCTTTGGTTCTATTCGGTAAAGTCACGTAGGTAAAAAAAATAAAATTAAACAAAAATCACGACGTTTCGGCCACAACACAAATGGCCTTCATCAGGTGAAGGGACCGTGCTGTCGTTATTTTTTACCCACGTGACTTTACCGAATAGAACCAAAGAGTACGGATCCTTGCAGTCACCAAAGCTTCAAATCTAGAACATTCCGAATGCACTTTCATCGCGCGCAACGTTCGCCGTCTCGGTCCGCTCGCTGTGCCACAGCGGCTACGGAATGCGATTATCGATTGCGGGAAGTGAGCGGGGTTTACGGCGTCTCTCGGAGGTTGTCGCTGTAGCTGAACGCACCCCCCAAAGGTATAATATACCCCCCTCCCCCTCCACCTCCACCCAATCATACCCCGCACCCCTTGGCAATATCTCAATTCCTTTGGGATTTAAGTGGCTGCATTACGGTGGCTGGGCTGTGTGGGACATCACTCCCCCCCCCCCCCCTATCAGCTTCTCCCGCCCCCCTATCCCTCCCCCCTATCCCTCCTCCCTATCCCTCCCCCCTCCGCCTAGCCCCCCCTCTCTCCCTCCTCCCTCTCCTTCCCCCCTATCCCTCCTCCGGTCTCCTTCCTCCCTCCGCCTAGCCCCCCCTTCCCCCCCCCCACGCCCTCCTACCCTCCCACTCCCTCCCCCCTCTCCCCCCCCCACCCCCCATCCCTCCCCATACCTACAGTTCGATATCAGGGAGGCTGCCCGGTTTGTTGATGGCGATCAGCTGACCCTACAAGCCAGCGGGCAAGTTGGAGACACATAGATAAAGATTCCACCACTCCACCAACCCCCCTCCTCTCCACCGTAGATCAATATTATTCGCGATCAAGGTTTTTTTGGGTTAGATCGCGTAAGTGTAAATGTTGTGCCGTAATCCTTCCACCACCCGACCTCGCAGGCAACGAGTGGGGGATTTGGCACGTAAAGCGAAACGTCGATTAGTTACTACTGCAGCCCACCGGTGTGTTGGAAATGTTGTGGATTTATTCTCCAGCACAGCGGTGGGCTTAAGAAGTACACTACCCTATACACTACACTATACACTACACTACACTATAGAATACACTATACATTACACTACACTATACACTACACTATAGAATACACTATACACTGCACTATACACTACACTATAGAATACACCATACACTACACTATACACTACATTACACACACTACACGATACACTACCGTAGTAACTAATTGGCGTTTTGTTTACGTGACAAATTCCTTACAAATTTGGCTGTGTCGGGTGGTGGAGGGTTACGACACAATGTTCATACTTACGCGATCGAACCTAAAAAAAAAGCTCTGATTGTGACCTTAAAGAGACTGCTGGGGCAAGTGCTGTTGGCGAGGAGCGACGCCTATGAAGGCCGGAGAGGCTGCGTGGGCAGCACCACGCCCGGCCGCCTTTGTCTCTCCAACAGCGACGAATTGTTAATACTACACACACAGCACCAGGTAGCCGGTCGAGGCCGAGTCGCCCGAGGGGAGGAGGCCCAGGACCGGTTCAGAGAATCGTCTCGTCTGGTGTCGGTGGCCGCCGAGCAGGAATCGAACTCTGGGTCGCCGGGTTCGTAGCGCAGTGTAGCGCTAACCGTTGCGCCACCGCTCCCCCCCACACACAGACGAGACCACGTGTGAGTAGGGGCACATTCATTCGCACGCCTTGTGAAGAGCAAAGCAGTTCTCCTTTTTCGTTCCAAACTTATGGGCGAGTCACACAGAGACCGATAGACTCAAATAGAGACCCACGGACTCACACAGAGGCCCATCGACTCACACAGAGACCCGTAGACTCACAGAACAGTTGACCCATAGACCAATAGGGCCACAGACTCACGGAGAGACCCATAGACTCACACAGTGACCCATACACTCATACAGTTACCCATAGAATTCCACAGAGACCCACAGACTCAGAGAACCAAGGACTCACACAGAGACCCATAGACTCACACATTTACCCACAGACTCACACAGAGACCCACAAACTCACACAGAGATCCTCAAACTCACAACGAGACCCATAGACTCACATAGAGACCCACAGACTCAAACAGAGACCCACAGACTCACATAGAGACCCACAGACTCACACAGAGACCCATAGACTTACACAGAGACACACAGACTCACACAGAGAACCACAGACTCACACAGAGATCCTCAAACTCACACCGAGACCCATAGACTCACATAGAGACCCACAGACTCACACAGAGACCCAATGACTCACACAGAGACCCACAGACTCACACAGACACCCACAGACTCACACAGAGACCCATAGACTCACACAGAGAACCAAAGACTCACACATTTACCCACAGACTCACACAGAGACCCACAGACTCACACAGAGACCCACAGACTCACATCCTTGCAATAAAAAAAAGTATGGGCCCCCTGCCAATCGTCGTGCGGGCAAACCTCACAAACACCGCGGAAACCGCGGGACGCTGGGGGAGATTGTGACGGAGATTGTGACGGAGACGGTGACGGAGATTGTGACGGAGATTGTGACGGAGATTGTGACAGAGATTGTGACGGAGATTGTGACGGAGATTGTGAAGAGAGATTGTGACGGAGATTGTGACGGAGACTGTGACGGAGATTGTGACAGAGATTGTGACGGAGATTGTGACGGAGACGGTGACAGAGATTGTGACGGAGATTGTGACGGAGACGGTGACAGAGAGACAATTTGTCTCGAGAAAAAAAGTGGCGAAGAAAAGTCGCTCCGGGTTTTGAGGGGGGAGGCTCTGACAAGGGGGGGGGGGGGTGGTGGGGGTGGTGGGGGCGGTGGGGGTGGTGGGAGTGGGGGGGTGGTGGGGGGGGATGGTGGGGGGGGGGCGCGTCCCTAACTAGAAGCGGGGCACGATGGACCGCGGGACCGGGTGAGTTGCCACGAAAATTTGCAATAAATGGGGAGAGAGAAAGAGAGAGAGAGACGGCCGGCATGGGAGATGGTGGGTGGGTGGTGGTGGACAGAGAGAGAGAGACGGCCGGCATGGGAGATGGTGGTGGGTGGTGGGTGGTGGACAGAGAGAGAGAGATGATGATGAAGCAAGTGTATTGATTTAATTAGCGCGGGCGGTGATGAATGGCTGTAGAACTCGCGTGTTTTTATTAAACGCATAAAGATCTTGTCTCCCTCTCGTCTCTCCCTCCCTCTCTCTCTCTCTCGCCGCTCTGTGCTGCTTCCAGTGTTTAGGGGCCTGCTCAAGGCGCGGCTCCGGCTGGAGCACGCCACGTACCACACACGCACGTGTCGGTGATGTGCTGCGCGTCTTCTTCGAACGCTGGGGAGGCGGACAAGCCCCTCTCTGTACCAGCGTGGACGGCACCCCACGTGTTCACCTTCTGAAGCGCTCGCTCGTCACCGTGACGTGTGCGATGACCACCACCACAACCACCACAACCACCACCACAACCACCACCACATCCACCACAACCACCACCACCACAACCACCACCACCACAACCACCACAACCACCACCACAACCACCACCACCACAACCACCACAACCACCACCACCACAACCACCACAACCACCACCACAACCACCACCACCACAACCACCACCACCACAACCACCACCACAAACACCACCACAACCACTACCACCACAACCACCACCACAACCACAACCACCACCACAACCACCACAACCACAACCACCGCCACCATCACCACCACCACAACCACCACCACAACCACCACTGCCACCACCGCCACCACCACCACCACAACCACCGCCACCGCCGCCACCACCACCACCACCACCACAACCACCACTGCCACCACCGCCACCACCACCACCACAACCACCGCCACCACCACCACCACCGCCACCACCACCACGTGGCTTTTATTTCGTGTTGTGAGCGGCGCATTTAGGGCCACAGCACGCGGGTTAACATCGTTTCTCATTTGTGTTGCTGGTGACTGCTGTTTAGTATCGGAATCGCCTCCAGTGCTGTTGCTGCTGGCGACAATAAAAGTTACTTTGAAAGCCAAAAAAGTCTCGTTCCCTCTCTCCCTCTCGCTCTCTCGTTCCCTCTCTATTTTTAAACTACGACGAGTGCTGCATCTGCACGCGGCCCTCCTCGCAGTCCCACGGACCCCCGACGGGCAAGCTCACAATGTGCCCGCAACAGAGCTCTCGTTCCAAGACGGAGGTTCTTTGTAAGCCATCTGGCTTCCATGAGAGATTCGTTCATGAGGCTATCCACATATACAAGCACAGAGACAATTTCAACCGAGAAGATGGATTCTATCTTAGCAATCATTGGAAAGATTTGATAAACCATTTCAGTTCTTAATTGATTGTTCACGCTTACAGTGGCTTTCAGACAGCATACATTATAAAAAAATTTCGTCTCCCCCCTCCTCTTTTTACAATATAGATGGACTAGTCCTGGGTAAACTGCCAAATCGCTGCGCGTGACGCAAACGTTTTTTATAAATAAATAAATGCGCCGTTTAAAAATAAATTTATGCAAACCAACACACCTGATGATGACCGTTTGAGTTATGGGCGAAATGTCGTGATAATTTTTTTTTATTGTTTTATATATATATTTTTTATTATTTTGTTGTTTATCTTCAACGTGACTTTACCGAAAAAACTAAGAATATAAAGCTCTCTACCGTCATCCCCCACCGAGCACGCGGCCCTCCTCCAGCTGCCGCTGCTCCTTGAAGGCCGGCACAGGGGGCGTGGGTCAGCCGCGCGTGGCGGAACTCCGGGCCCACACCACACCCAAGGCTCCGACCGGATCGCGGAAGATGCCCAGCGCTGCTGGCCGGACGTTTCCCCTCCAGGGCCACTTTCCCTCGCCCTGTACACGGCGAGCTTGGCGTGCCCGACGAGCACGTTGACCGGCCCCTGGAGATGTTGGGGGTCCGTCGCCCTTCGGGTATCCAAAGATGAGGCTCCCTCTCTCTCCCTCTCTCTCCCTCTCCATCGCGACAAAACATGGAGTCAAGTTTCGACCCCCACCCCTCCTCACCACCACCACCCCCTCCCTGCGCTCGTCAATGGCGTGGAGGCTTCGCTCGTGGGGGGGTTCACGTTGCGCCGATGTTGCCTGTGGGCACGCACGGTGTCCGACGTTCCGCACCACGTGCGAACGCGGATTAATCACGGCTCACAGTCTGGGTGAGTTCTATGCGTCGATTTGTGAGTCTATTGGGATCTATGTGAAACGGGTCTCTATGTGAGTCTATGGGTCTCTATGTGGGCCTATGGGTTCTCTGTGAGTCTATGGGTGTCTCTGTGAGTCTATCGGTGTCTCTGTGAGTCTATGGGTGTCTCTGTGAGTCTATGGGTGTCTTTGTGAGTGTATGGGTGTCTCTGTGAGTCTATGGGTGTCTCTGTGAGTCTATGGGTATCTCTGTGAGTCTATGGGTATCTCTGTGAGTATATTGGTGTCTCTGTGAGTCTATGGGTGTCTCTGTGAGTCTACGGGTGTCTCTGTGAGTCTATGGGTGTCTCTGTGAGTCCATGGGTATGTCTGTGAGTCTATGGGTATGTCTGTGAGTCTATGGGTGTCTCTGTGAGTCTATGGGTGTCTCTGTGAGTCTATGGGTATCTCTGTGAGTCTATGGGTGTCTCTGTGAGTCTATGGGAACTCTTTGAGTCTATGGGTGTCTCTGTGAGTCTATGGGTATCTCTGTGAGTCTATGGGTGTCTCTGTGAGTCTATGGGTGTATCTGTGAGTCTATGGGTATCTCTGTGAGTCTATGGGTATGTCTGTGAGTCTATGGGTGTCTCTGTGAGTCTATGGGTGTCGCTGTGAGTCTATGGGTGTATCTGTGAGTCTATGGGTATCTCTGTGAGTCTATGGGTATGTCTGTGAGTCTATGGGTGTCTCTGTGAGTCTATGGGTGTCTCTGTGAGTCTATGGGTATCTCTGTGAGTCTATGGGTGTCTCTGTGAGTCTATGGGAACTCTTTGAGTCTATGGGTGTCTCTGTGAGTCTATGGGTATCTCTGTGAGTCTATGGGTGTCTCTGTGAGTCTATGGGTGTATCTGTGAGTCTATGGGTATCTCTGTGAGTCTATGGGTATGTCTGTGAGTCTATGGGTGTCTCTGTGAGTCTATGGGTGTCTCTGTGAGTCTACGGGTGTCTCTGTGAGTCTATGGGTGTCTCTGTGAGTCTATGGGTGTCTCTGTGAGTCTATGGGTGTCTCTGTGAGTCTATGGGTATCTCTGTGAGTCTATGGGTGTCTCTGTGAGTCTATGGAAAACTCTTTGAGTCTATGGGTGTCTCTGTGAGTCTATGGGTGTCTCTGTGAGTCTATGGGTGTCTCTGTGAGTCTATGGGTGTCTCTGTGAGTCTATGGGTGTCTCCGTGAGTCTACGGGTGTCTCTGTGAGTCTATGGGTGTCTTTGTGAGTGTATGGGTGTCTCTGTGAGTCTATGGGTGTCTCTTTTATGTCTATGGGTGTCTCTGTGAGTCTATGGGTGTCTCTGTGAGTCTATGGGTATCTCTGCGAGTCTATGGGTGTCTCTGTGAGTCTATGGGTGTCTCTGTGAGTCTATGGGTGTCTCTGTGAGTCTATGGGTGTCTCCGTGAGTCTATGGGTCTCTGTACGAGTCTGTGGGTGTCTCTGTGAGTCTATGGGTGTCTCTGTGAGTCTATGGGTATCTAGGTGAGTCTATGGGTGTCTCTGTGAGTCTATGGGTATGTCTGTGAGTCTATGGGTATGTCTGTGAGTCTATGGGTGTCTCTGTGAGTCTATGGGTGTCTCTGTGAGTCTATGGGTGTCTCTGTGAGTCTATGGGTGTCTCTGTGAGTCTATGGGTGTCTCTGTGAGTCTATGGGTGTCTCTGCGAGTCTATGGGTGTCTCTGTGAGTCTATGGGTGTCTCTGTGAGTCTATGGGTATCTAGGTGAGTCTATGGGTGTCTCTGTGAGTCTATGGGTATGTCTGTGAGTCTATGGGTATGTCTGTGAGTCTATGGGTGTCTCTGTGAGTCTATGGGTGTCTCTGTGAGACTATGGGTGTCTCTGTGAGTCTATGGGTGTCTCTGTGAGTCTATGGGTGTCTCTGTGAGTCTATGGGTGTCTCTGCGAGTCTATGGGTGTCTCTGTGAGTCTATGGATGTCTCTGTGAGTCTATGGGAACTCTTTGAGTCTATGGGTGTCTCTGTGAGTCTATGGGTATCTCTGTGAGTCTATGGGTGTCTCTGTGAGTCTATGGGTGTATCTGTGAGTCTATGGGTATCTCTGTGAGTCTATGGGTATGTCTGTGAGTCTATGGGTGTCTCTGTGAGTCTATGGGTGTCGCTGTGAGTCTATGGGTGTATCTGTGAGTCTATGGGTATCTCTGTGAGTCTATGGGTATGTCTGTGAGTCTATGGGTGTCTCTGTGAGTCTATGGGTGTCTCTGTGAGTCTATGGGTATCTCTGTGAGTCCATGGGTGTCTCTGTGAGTCTATGGGAACTCTTTGAGTCTATGGGTGTCTCTGTGAGTCTATGGGTATCTCTGTGAGTCTATGGGTGTCTCTGTGAGTCTATGGGTGTATCTGTGAGTCTATGGGTATCTCTGTGAGTCTATGGGTATGTCTGTGAGTCTATGGGTGTCTCTGTGAGTCTATGGGTGTCTCTGTGAGTCTACGGGTGTCTCTGTGAGTCTATGGGTGTCTCTGTGAGTCTATGGGTGTCTCTGTGAGTCTATGGGTGTCTCTGTGAGTCTATGGGTATCTCTGTGAGTCTATGGGTGTCTCTGTGAGTCTATGGGAACTCTTTGAGTCTATGGGTGTCTCTGTGAGTCTATGGGTGTCTCTGTGAGTCTATGGGTGTCTCTGTGAGTCTATGGGTGTCTCTGTGAGTCTATGGGTGTCTCCGTGAGTCTACGGGTGTCTCTGTGAGTCTATGGGTGTCTTTGTGAGTGTATGGGTGTCTCTGTGAGTCTATGGGTGTCTCTTTTATGTCTATGGGTGTCTCTGTGAGTCTATGGGTGTCTCTGTGAGTCTATGGGTATCTCTGCGAGTCTATGGGTGTCTCTGTGAGTCTATGGGTGTCTCTGTGAGTCTATGGGTGTCTCTGTGAGTCTATGGGTGTCTCCGTGAGTCTATGGGTCTCTGTACGAGTCTGTGGGTGTCTCTGTGAGTCTATGGGTGTCTCTGTGAGTCTATGGGTATCTAGGTGAGTCTATGGGTGTCTCTGTGAGTCTATGGGTATGTCTGTGAGTCTATGGGTATGTCTGTGAGTCTATGGGTGTCTCTGTGAGTCTATGGGTGTCTCTGTGAGTCTATGGGTGTCTCTGTGAGTCTATGGGTGTCTCTGTGAGTCTATGGGTGTCTCTGTGAGTCTATGGGTGTCTCTGCGAGTCTATGGGTGTCTCTGTGAGTCTATGGGTGTCTCTGTGAGTCTATGGGTATCTAGGTGAGTCTATGGGTGTCTCTGTGAGTCTATGGGTATGTCTGTGAGTCTATGGGTGTCTCTGTGAGTCTATGGGTGTCTCTGTGAGTCTATGGGTGTCTCTGTGAGTCTATGGGTGTCTCTGTGAGTCTATGGGTCTCTGTGCGAGTCTGTGGGTGTCTCTGTGAGTCTATGGGTGTCTCTGTGAGTCTATGGGTATCTAGGTGAGTCTATGGGTGTCTCTGTGAGTCTATGGGTGTCTCTGTGAGTCTATGGGTGTCTCTGTGAGTCTATGGGTGTCTCTGTGTGTCTATGGGTGTCTCTGTGAGTCTATGGGTGTCTCTGTGAGTCTATGGGTGTCTCTGTGAGTCTATGGGTATTTGCCCCCCCACGCCTCCCCTTTCTCTCCCCCACCCCCTCCTTCCCCCTCCTTTTCGTCATCTTTCCATCCTCATCTCCCCCCTCCTCACTACCACCTCGTTTTGTTACTGAAACAACAGAGGGCGTCACCTCATCTTGACACCTCCGCTGCCAACCGTGACCTCAAATTAGCAGAGCTGCAAAAGCAAAAAAACGGAGCGCAGAGACACACACAAAGATAAAGATAAAGATCCCCCGTACAGCCTCAACAGGCTGCCGGGGCAAGTGCAGTTTGCGAGTAGCAAGCAACCCTTTTGAAGGCCGGCACGGCGCACGAAGGGGTGGGTGGCCAGCACCACACCCGGCCGCCTTTGTCTCCCTCGCGACGATGCTTACTCGCAAACCACCGAGTCGAGGTTGACGGGGAGGAGGCAGAGAGAGGGGTGGTGAGAGGGAGAGAGAGAGGGGGGGGGTGATCGCGAAACGTTTGACCCCGGTTGACATAAGATGCGCTCTGGTCACCACACGACACACGCGACACACACGACACACACGAGGGGGGGTTGAGGGGGGTGGAGGGGGGGGCGGTAGGAACACCCCCGCGGCTGAGATGAGCTCCGGATGTGGGAGGAGGAATTCATCTCGCCCCCACCACGACTAATCGACGGTACGACTGCAATTATAATTGGATATTTATATTAAAATTAATAAATGTATACATTACAAAAAAACTAAAATTACCGACATCCAAAAAGAGATCACGTTCACGTGGATATCAAACCTCTAGAAAATAAAAGTTCATTTCATTTTGTTCTTATAATTATTTTATATTATTATATTTTGTTCCTTCCCAGGACCGGTTAATGTAGTGACTCCCATATTAATATATATTTTTTAAATAATGTATATATAAGTAATATTTTATTTTTTCATATATATAAAGCCCCTCTACACCCTTTAACCGAATTGTTCCATTCTCTTTGGTTCTTTCGGTAAAGTCACGTAGTGTAGAAATATAAAACAAAATAAAAAAATAATACTGGTAGGAACCTCCTGGTTACTACACCACCAGCCCACAGGGGATTATTGTGTCCGTCCGTCCGTCGTGCATCCAAAAAGTGGGAGGGGTTGGGTGGGGAGGGGCTGGGTGGGGAGGGGCTGGGTGGAGAGGGTGGGGCTGGGTGGGGAGGGTGGGGAGGGGCGGGGCTGGGTGGGGAGGGGCTGGTCACCCCGTGGTGCCCTTATAAAACTCAACGTTTCACCTACTCACGCCGGCTTGTGCCCGCCCTCACAGTCGGGCATATTGTGCGGAACACACCACGTGGTGGTGGTGCCGTTGACCCTGGCCATTGACCGAGCAACCCAACGTTCCTACTACCAGCTCCCTCCGCAGGAGAACGTGTTTATATCGCGACGTTTTGATCGCAACACAAGCGGTCGTCCTCAGGCGGGAAAAAATAATCCAGGACGGCCGCTTGTGTTGCGATCAAAGCGTCTTGATATATTATTTTTATTTTTATATTCTTGGTTCTTTCGGTAAAGTCACGTAGAAGGGAAACAATAAAATAATTAAACTATAAAACAATAAAATTCTCACTATTTTTTTATTTTATTGTTTCCCTTCTACGTGGTGACTTTACCGAAAGAACCAAGAATATAACAGTGGTGTAAAGTCACGTAGAATGGAAATTGTTTTATATTTTTATTATTTTATTGTTTCCCTTCTACGTGACTTTACCGAAAGAACCAATAATATAACAGTGGTGTAAAGTCACGTAGAAGGGAAATTGTTTTATATTTTTATTATTTTATTGTTTCCCTTCTACGTGGTGACTTTACCGAAAGAACCAAGAATATGAATCCCTGCAGTCACGAAAGCTAAAAAAATCTAAATTTATTTTTATTTTGTTTTATTTTTTTAACTACGTGACTTTACCGAAAGAGCCAAAGAGTATGGATTCCTACGGTCAGGAAAGCTTCAAATCGAGATCGAATTGGTCCAACATTTCACACAGCGGGCATCTGTGAAACGACTGGAAGTCTGCGGAAAAGAGCTTCATAGCTCATCGGATTCCTCCGGTAAAATATTCAGATTCTGATTCAAATACACATCATCATCAGTCGCAACAGCAGCAGGTGCCATGATCAATCCGCTGCTCGATGATGCTCATGTATATCTATACATCTACTACTTTAAGACCGAAACATTAGGATGTTGAAATTACCGATGGAACGTCGTAGAATATACATTACGTTATACACTACACTATAATTGTAAATGGTGTAGTTGGTTTACTCTCCGACACACAACCAGTGTGTGTGCTGAACTAGTACACTACACTATACACTACACTATACAAGTACACTATACACAACACTATAATTGTAAATGGTGTAGTTGGTTTACTCTCCTACACACAACCAGTGTGTGTGCTGAACTAGTATACTACACTATACACTACACTATAATTGTAGTGTTTTTACTCTCCAACACACAACCAGTGTGTGCTGAACTAGTACACTACACACACTATAATAGTAAATGTTATAGTGGGTTTACTCTCCTACACACAACTAGTGTGTGTGCTGAAATAGTAAACTACACTATACACTATAATTGTAAATGTTATAGTGGGTTCACTCTCCAACACACAACTGGTGTGTGCTGAACTAGTATACTACACTATACACTACACTATAATAGTAACTGTTATAGTGGGTTTACTCTCCGACACACAACCAGTGTGCTGAACTAGTACACTACACTATACACTACACTATACACTACACTATACAAGTGTAGTGGAGTAAACGATACGCACAGGAATTGGCCACACACAGTACATACAGACAGACAAGGAGAACGGGTCACACGAGGTCGAACAGGTGGTCGAGTCACGGGTGGCGTAAACAACCCGAAGTAATTAAGGGAGTCGTGGCACGAGGGCTGTGATTGGTCGAGAGGCTGTTAGTGTTAAGTGGTGGCGTCTCGAAGTCTGACGAAGGGGACAGGTGCGAGCTGGCGGGAAAACGGCCAGCGAGCCACGTGGCAATTACTTAAGGCTAATGGGAGAGGGGATAAAACGCGAGGTGGTTTGAACGGAGAGAGAGAGAGTTGTTGCTGGGCAGTTGTTGGTGAGAGGTGGAGAGATGCGAAGAGGACAGCTGGCAATGTTAGGGAAGAATAGATAGAGAGCCGAACCCCAAAGACAGTAAATAGCGATAGGAAGAGTTAGCGTTAGCAGAGATAGAGTCACTGTGTGTGAATAGATAGATAGAGTCAGAGTCACTGTGTGTGAATAGATAGTCACTGTGTGTGAATAGATAGATAGAGTCACTGTGTGTGAATAGATAGATAGAGTCACTGTGTGTAAATAGATAGAGTCACTGTGTGTGAATAGATAGATAGAGTCACTGTGTGTGAATAGATAGAGTCACTGTGTGTGAATAGATAGATAGAGTCACTGTGTATGAATAGATAGATAGAGTCACTGTGTGTGAATAGATAGAGTCACTGTGTGTGAATAGATAGAGAGAGTCACCGTGTGTGAATAGATAGTCACTGTGTGTGAATAGATAGATAGAGTCACTGTGTGTGAATAGATAGTTAGAGTCACTGTGTGTGAATAGACAGGCAGGATACTGTGTGTGAATAGATAGAAGAAGAACCACTGTGTGTGGAAGGGAAGTCACTGCGTGTGAAGAGATAGCGGCGACACTGT
This sequence comes from Petromyzon marinus, assembly GCF_048934315.1. Classification (NCBI taxonomy): domain Eukaryota; kingdom Metazoa; phylum Chordata; class Hyperoartia; order Petromyzontiformes; family Petromyzontidae; genus Petromyzon; species Petromyzon marinus. The sequence continues at coordinate 6,265,490 of NC_133724.1, forward strand.
GTGTGAAGAGATAGAAGACGGACCACTGTGTGTGGAAGGGAAGTCACTGCGTGTGAAGAGATAGCGGCGATACTGTGTGTGAAGAGATAGAAGACGGACCACTGTGTGTGGAAGGGAAGACACTGTGTGTGAATAGATAGAGTCACTGTGTGTGAAGAGATAGATAGAGTCACTGTGTGTGAAGAGATAGATAGAGTCACTGTGTGTGAATAGATAGATAGAGTCACTGTGTGTGAAGAGATAGAGTCACTGTGTGTGAATAGATAGATAGAGTCACTGTGTGTGAATAGATAGATAGAGTCACTGTGTGTGAATAGATAGAGTCACTGTGTGTGAATAGACAGACAGGATACTGTGTGTGAAGAGATAGAGGAAGAGCCACTGTGTGTGGAAGGGGAAGCGCGGACGATGCCGAAGTGAATCGGAGTGTCGAGTTGGCGGAGCGCGAAGAGGAGAATTACTGTGTGTACGGAACGATGGAATAAAAGTGACGGTGGAAAAGAGACGGTGGTCGTCCGAGTGCATTCACGGCACTACACAAGTACACTATACACTACACTATACACTACACTATACACTACACTATACACTACACTATCATTGTAAATGTTGTAGTGGGTTTACTCTCCGACACACAACCAGTGTGCTGAACTAGTACACTACACTATACACTACACTATACAAGTGTAGTGGAGTAAACGATACGCACAGTAATTGGCCACACACAGTACATACAGACAGACAAGGAGAACGGGTCACACGAGGTCGAACAGGTGGTCGAGTCACGGGTGGCGTAAACAACCCGAAGTAATTAAGGGAGTCGTGGCACGAGGGCTGTGATTGGTCGAGAGGCTGTTAGTGTTAAGTGGTGGCGTCTCGAAGTCTGACGAAGGGGACAGGTGCGAGCTGGCGGGAAAACGGCCAGCGAGCCACGTGGCAATTACTTAAGGCTAATGGGAGAGGGGATAAAACGCGAGTTGATTTGAACGGAGGGGGAGTTGTTGCTGGGCAGTTGTTGGTGAGAGGTGGAGAGATACAAAGAGGACAGCTGGCAATGTTAGGGAAGAATAGATAGAGAGCCGAACCCAAAAGACATTAAATAGCGATAGGGAGAGTTAGCGTTAGCGGAGATAGTCACTGTGCGTGAATAGATAGATAGAGTCACTGTGTGTGAATAGATAGAGTCACTGTGTGTGAATAGATAGATAGAGTCACTGTGTGTGAATAGATAGATAGAGTCACTGTGTGTGAATAGATAGAGTCACTGTGTGTGAATAGATAGATAGAGTCACTGTGCGTGAATAGATAGATAGAGTCACTGTGTGTGAATAGATAGATAGAGTCACTGTGTGTAAATAGATAGATAGAGTCACTGTGTGTGAATAGATAGATAGAGTCACTGTGTGTAAATAGATAGATAGAGTCACTGTGTGTGAATAGATAGAGTCACTGTGCGTGAATAGATAGATAGATAGTCACTGTGTGTGAATAGATAGATAGAGTCACTGTGCGTGAATAGATAGATAGATAGTCACTGTGTGTGAATAGATAGATAGAGTCACTGTGTGTGAATAGATAGATAGAGTCACTGTGTGTGAATAGATAGATAGAGTCACTGTGCGTGAATAGATAGATAGAGTCACTGTGTGTGAATAGATAGAGTCACTGTGTGTGAATAGATAGAGTCACTGTGTGTGAATAGATAGAGTCACTGTGTGTGAATAGATAGATAGAGTCACTGTGTGTGAATAGATAGATAGAGTCACTGTGTGAATAGATAGATAGAGTCACTGTGTGTGAATAGATAGAGTCACTGTGCGTGAATAGATAGATAGAGTCACTGTGTGTGAATAGATAGATAGAGTCAATGTGTGTGAATAGATAGATAGAGTCACTGTGCGTGAATAGATAGATAGTCACTGTGTGTGAATAGATAGAGAGTCACTGTGTGTGAATAGATAGAGTCACTGTGTGTGAATAGATAGATAGAGTCACTGTGTGTGAATAGATAGATAGAGTCACTGTGTGTGAATAGATAGATAGAGTCACTGTGTGTGAATAGATAGAGTCACTGTGTATGAATAGATAGAGTCATTGTGTGTGAATAGATAGAGTCACTGTGTGTGAATAGATAGATAGAGTCACTGTGTGTGAATAGATAGATAATGTCACTGTGTGTGAATAGATAGATAGTCACTGTGTGTGAATAGACAGATAGTCACTGTGTGTGAATAGATAGAGTCACTGTGTGTGAATAGATAGATAGAGTCACTGTGTGTGAATAGATAGATAGAGTCACTGTGTGTGAATAGATAGATAGAGTCAATGTGTGTGAATAGATAGATAGAGTCACTGTGCGTGAATAGATAGATAGTCACTGTGTGTGAATAGATAGAGAGTCACTGTGTGTGAATAGATAGAGTCACTGTGTGTGAATAGATAGATAGAGTCACTGTGTGTGAATAGATAGATAGAGTCACTGTGTGTGAATAGATAGAGTCACTGTGTGTGAATAGACAGACAGGATACTGTGTGTGAGGAGATAGAAGAAGAACCACTGTGTGTGGAAGGGAAGTCACTGTGTGTGAATAGATAGATGGAGTCACTGTGTGTGAATAGATAGAGTCACTGTGTGTGAATAGACAGACAGGATACTGTGTGTGAGGAGATAGAAGAAGAACCACTGTGTGTGGAAGGGGAAGCGCGGACGATGCCGAAGCGAATCGGAGTGTCGAGTTGGCGGAGCGCGAAGAGGAGAATTACTGTGTGTACGGAACGATGGAATACAAGTGACGGTGGAAAAGAGACGGTGGTCGTCCGAGTGCATTCACGGCACTACACAAGCACACTATACACTACACTATACACTGCACTATAATTGTAAATGTTGTAGTGGGTTTACTCTCCTACACACAACCAGTGTGTGCTGTACTAGTATACTACACTATACACTACACTATACACTACACTATACACTACACTATACGCTACACTATAATTGTAAATGGTGTAGTGGGTTTACTCTCCTACACACAACCAGTGTTTGGTGAACTAGTACACTACACTACACAAGTACACTATACGCTACACTATAATTGTAAATATTGTAGTGGGTTTACTCTCCTACACAGTGTGTGTGCTGAACTAGTACACTACACTATACACTATACACTACACTATACACTACGCTATACGCTACACTATAATTGTAAATGTTGTAGTGGGTTTACTCTCCGACACACAACCAGTGTGTGGTGAACTAGTACACTACATTATACACTACACTACACAAGTACACTATACGCTACACTATAATTGTAAATGGTGTAGTGGGTTTACTCTCCGACACACAACCAGTGTGTGCTGAACTAGTACACTACACTATACACTACACTATACACTACACTATACGCTACACTATAATTGTAAATGTTGTAGTGGGTTTACTCTCCTACACACAACCGGTGTGTGTGCTGTCCCAGTAACGAATTGGCCACGTGTTGTTCACGTGACAAGCCTTACTAATTGGCTGTGCCGAGTGGTGGTGGTGGGTTTAACGACACAGCATTCACATTTTACGCCATCCATTACGGACAATATCGGTCGCAAAATCTTCCCTCTTCTTGCTAAACAAATCTACACACGCACATAAATATAAACAGTTCAGTGTGTGTGTATATATATTTATATACACACACCTTTCCTGCCTGCCTGCTGAGCCTCCCAAAAGTTCAGGAAAAGTCTGGAGAACGCATCAAATCATCGAGCTTTCTGCTCCGTCACATCACACATTTACCTCCAACCTCCCCCCAGACCTCACGGAATCCGCACGCTGGCCCTGTGCGGTCGTGTCTGGATATTATCCGCTTTCCTGCGCTTGGCATGCTCGCCGAGAAATTCGTATCCACAGCACGGAGATACTTCTCTTCCCCCAGGGGCGGCGGGGGAGGGTGGGATTAAGTTTCAAGTTAAAGTCTCATTTATTAGGTACTAGCTGTACTAGCCGGCTTCGCCCGGGACTTGGATGCACCACGCGCGGCCGCCTTTGTCTCCCCAGTGGCGATGTTCACGCACCGCAGCAGTTACTCGTTTTGAGGCTGAGTCGACCTAGGGGAGGCCCAGGAGCGGTTGAAATAATCGTCGCCGGTGGTGGCCGTGAGCGGGAATCGAACTCGGGTCGCCGGGTTCGTAGCGTGGCACGCTAACTGCTACACTACAATGCGTTACGCTTCCACACACACACATACACACAGACACACACACATACACACACAGACACACACACATACACACACAGACACACACACATACACACACAGACACAGACAGCGCGCTAACCGCTACACTACAATGCGTCACGCTTCCACGTGCGCGGGTCACGTGACAGATTTGACGTCACAGCTCACTTGAAGTGCAAAAAATAAATGCATCATTGAGCTCCCCCCCCCCCCCCAAATAAAAAGTGTATTTTTACAATGTTTGCATGGTGTACAGTCTGAAAAGTACCCACGTGACAAATTTCCATTTTGTTGCATGTCGGGAAGTACGCTAAACATTTTGAACAGACAACACATAATCACAACTTTGCCTTTTATAGATATGGAGGATGCCCTGTAAGCCATGCGGCTATTGAGTCGGGTGCAACCACAACAAACCAAAACATGAACAGAGAAACATCTTGAAGCGACGACGCGCAACAGCAACATCCTGGATAAACCAGCAAATCTTCCAGAAAAAATAAAAACCGTATTACAACTCTATGTGCAAAAATCCCCAGTGTGATGCAAGTCAAACAATAACAACCGTAAGACAATTTAGATGAAAGTTATCAGGCCAACTCCGCACTTCCACCAAAATAAAGCAAAAAAAATAATGTAACAACAGTAATCATAGCAACTGATTCAAATTTAACAATAAACGATATACGTAACATGTACGACAAAACCTGCAGCAATAGCTGTCAGCACGACACTCCCAGTATATGATGTGTGAGTGAGTCAGTGGTAGTGTGAGTGAGTGTATGATGTGTGAGTGAGTGTATGATGTGTGAGTGAGTCAGTGGTAGTGTGAGTGAGTGTATGGTGAGTGAGTGAGTCAGTGTATGATGTGTGAGTGAGTCAGTGTATGATGTGTGAGTGAATCAGTGGTGGTGTGAGTGAGTGTATGATGTGTGAGTGAGTCAGTGGTAGTGTGAGTGAGTGTATGATGTGAGTGAGTGTATGATGTGTGAGTGAGTCAGTGTATGATGTGTGAGTGAGTCAGTGGTAGTGTGAGTGAGTGTATAATGTGAGTGAGTGTATGATGTGTGAGTGAGTCAGTGGTAGTGTGAGTGATTGTATAATGTGAGTGAGCTTATGATGTGTGAGTCAGCGTATGATGGGTGAGTCAGTGTATGATGTGTGAGTCAGTGGTAGTGTGAGTGAGTGTATGATGTGTGAGTCAGCGTATGATGGATGAGTCAGTGTATGATGTGTGAGTGAGTCAGTGTAGAATGAGTGAATGTATCACGGCCTCCTCCACACCATCACGGCCTCGACTTGACGGTGACGTCACCACAGAGCATGTGCCAGGCTAGGTGCACCCACCCACCCCCACCACCCCCACCCCCACCCACCACCTCCACCAACCACCACCACCCTCACCCACCACCCCCACCCACCCACCCCCCACCCACCATCCCCACCCCCACCACCCCCACCCACCACCACCACCCCGACCCACCACCCCCACCCACCCACCCCCACCCACCAACCCCCACCACCCCCACGCACCACCCCCACCCACCCCCACCCACCCCCACCCACCACCACCACCCTCACCACCCCCACCCCCACCCACCCCCACCAATTTGTGCCGATGTCGCGGTGGAGTCCGGCAGGGTAACACGTGACACCACACCCGGCAGGGTAACACGTGACACCACACCCGTCAGGGTAACACGTGACACCACACCCGTCAGGGTAACACGTGACACCACACCCGTCAGGGTAACACGTGACACCACACCCGTCAGGGTAACACGTGACACCACACCCGGCAGGGTAACACGTGACACCACACCCGGCAGGGTAACACGTGACACCACACCCGTCAGGGTAACACGTGACACCACACCCGTCAGGGTAACACGTGACACCACACCCGTCAGGGTAACACGTGACACCACACCCGTCAGGGTAACACGTGACACCACACCCGGCAGGGTAACACGTGACACCACACCCGGCAGGGTAACACGTGACACCACACCCGTCAGGGTAACACGTGACACCACACCCGTCAGGGTAACACGTGACACCACACCCGTCAGGGTAACACGTGACACCACACCCGTCAGGGTAACACGTGACACCACACCCGTCAGGGTAACACGTGACACCACACCCGGCAGGGTAACACGTGACACCACACCCGTCAGGGTAACACGTGACACCACACCCGTCAGGTAACACGTGACACCACACCCGGCAGGGTAACACGTGACACCACACGCGTCAGGGTAACACGTGACACCACACCCGGCAGGGTAGCACGTGACACCACACCCGGCAGGGTAACACGTGACACCAAACCCGGCAGGGTAACACGTGACACCACACCCGTCAGGTAACACGTGACACCACACCCGTCAGGGTAACACGTGACACCACACCCGGCAGGGTAACACGTGACACCACACCCGTCAGGGTAACACGTGACACCACACCCGGCAGGGTAGCACGTGACACCACACCCGGCAGGGTAACACGTGACACCACACCCGGCAGGGTAGCACGTGACACCACACCCGGCAGGGTAACACGTGACACCACACCCGGCAGGGTAACACGTGACACCACACCCGTCAGGGTAACACGTGACACCACACCCGGCAGGGTAACACGTGACACCACACCCGTCAGGGTAACACGTGACACCACACCCGGCAGGGTAACACGTGACACCACACCCGCAGGGTAACACGTGACACCACACCCGTCAGGGTAACACGTGACACCACACCCGTCAGGGTAACACGTGACACCACACCCGTCAGGGTAACACGTGACACCACACCCGTCAGGGTAACACGTGACACCACACCCCGGCAGGGTAACACGTGACACCACACCCGGCAGGGTAACACGTGACACCACACCCGTCAGGGTAACACGTGACACCACACCCGGCAGGGTAACACGTGACACCACACCCGTCAGGGTAACACGTGACACCACACCCGTCAGGGTAACACGTGACATCACACCCGTCAGGGTAACACGTGACACCACACCCGGCAGGGTAACACGTGACACCACACCCGGCAGGGTAACACGTGACACCACACCCGTCAGGGTAACACGTGACACCACACCCCGTCAGGGTAACACGTGACACCACACCCGTCAGGGTAACACGTGACACCACACCCGGCAGGGTAACACGTGACACCACACCCGGCAGGGTAACACGTGACACCACACGCGTCAGGGTAACACGTGACACCACACCCGGCAGGGTAACACGTGACACCACACCCGTCAGGGTAACACGTGACACCACACCCGTCAGGGTAACACGTGACACCACACCCGGCAGGGTAACACGTGACACCACACCCGTCAGGGTAACACGTGACACCACACCCGGCAGGGTAACACGTGACACCACACCCGGCAGGGTAACACGTGACACCACACGCGTCAGGGTAACACGTGACACCACACCCGGCAGGGTAACACGTGACACCACACCCGTCAGGGTAACACGTGACACCACACCCGGCAGGGTAACACGTGACACCACACCCGGCAGGGTAACACGTGACACCACACCCGGCCCGCGATTGCGGAATTAGAGGCGCAGGGAATGGATGGAGAGGAGCGGGGTGGGGGTGGTGGTGGTGGTGGGGGGAATGGTGGTGGTGGTGGGGGTGGGGGGGATGGTGGTGGTGGTGGGTGGGGGTGGGGGTGGTGGGGGGGATGGTGGTGGTGGTGGGGGTGGGGGGGATGGTGGTGGTGGGTGGGGGTGGGGGTGGGGGTGGTGGGTGGTGCTGGGGGGGGATGGTGTCGGAGGGGGGAGGAGCCGGGTGACAAATGAGCCCAATATGAGGAATTACCAGGAAGTAGGAACCTCCTGGTTACTACACCAGAAGCCCACAGGGGATTATTGTGTCCGTCCGTCCGTCGTGTGTCCAAACATGGGTGGGGAGGGACTGGGTGGGGAGAGGCTGGGTTGGGGGTGGGAGGGGTGGGGCTGGGTCGGGAGGGGCTGCTCACCCCGTGGTGCCCTTATAAAACTCAACGTTTAACCGACTCACGCCGGCTTGTGCCCGCCCTCACAGTCGGGCATATTGTGCGGAACACACCACGTGGTGGTGCCGCCATTGACCCTGGCCATTGACCGAGCAACCCAACGTTCCTACTACCAGCTCCTCCCTCCGCAGGAGAATGTGTTTATTACTGTTGTCGTTCTAACACCACCACCACTACCACCACCCCTAGCACCACCACCCCCACCATTACCACCTCCACCACCACCCCCACCACCAACACCACCACCCCCACCACCACCCCCACCACCACCACCCCCACCACCAACACCACCACCCCCACCACCACCACCCCCACCACCTCCACCACCACCCCACCACCACCACCCCCACCACCCCACCACCACCACCCCCACCACCACCACCCCTACCCCTACCACCACCACCCCCACCACCTCCACCCCTACCACCTCCACCACCACCCCTACCACCTCCCCCCACCACCACCACCCCCACCATCACCACCACCACCTCCCACAACCCCACCATCACCACCACCACCTCCCCCACCACCACCACCTCCACCACCACCACCCCCACCACCACCACCCCCACCCCCACCACCACCACCCCCACCACCACCACCACCACCTCCACCACCCCCACCACCTCCCCCACCACCACCCCCACCACCACCACCCCCACCCCCACCACCACCACCCCCACCACCACCACCACCACCTCCACCACCCCCACCACCACCACCTCCACCACCACCACCCCCACCACCACCACCACCACCTCCCCCACCACCACCACCTCCACCACCACCACCACCACCACCCCTACCACCACCTCCACCACCACCCCTACCACCTCCCCCACCACCACCACCCCCACCACCTCCACCACCACCCCTACCACCTCCCCACCACCACCACCCACACCATCACCACCACCACCTCCCCCAACCCCACCATCACCACCACCACCTCCCCCACCTCCACCACCTCTACCACCCCCACCACCACCACCACCACCCCCACCACCACCCCTACCACCACCCCCACCACCACCACCACCCCCACCACCCCCACCACCCCCACCACCACCACCCCCACCACCACCACCCCTACCACCACCCCCACCACCTCCACCACCACCCCCACCACCACCCCCACCACCCCCACCACCACCACCCCCACCACCACCCCTACCACCACCTCCACCACCTCCACCACCACCCCCACCACCTCCACCACCACCCCCACCACCACCACCCCCACCACCACCACCCCTACCACCCCCACCACCACCTCCCCCACCACCCCCACCCCCACCACCCCCACCACCACCGTGTGCGTCTCTACACAATTTGATCCGCGGGCGCTCTCAGACCGGAATGTTCGCGCAGCGTGGCCGTGGTAAAGTGTGGGCACCGCAACTCCCACCTCGACACAGACATCCGGCAGGCGTGGAAGAGGGGTGTGTGGACGCCCTCCCGGTAGCAGGCAGGGACTTTGGGCAAGGCATTGCAGGGCTGCGCCGTTGCTTTGACAAGCGCAGCTCTTGGAAGCCAGACCTTTCTGATTGTCGAGGGCAGATATTATAAACTACCAAGTATTTTATTTTGTCTTACAAGGTAAGGCCCCCAACTGAGCTGCTACTTATCGTGATCGCGTGCATGGAAATTCATAGAAGCCAAATAACTCGTCACGTGTCAAGTTGATTCTAAATGTAGAGGGGGGGGGACCGCACGGGGAGAGAGAGAGAGAGACCACGACCTCCTGTACACCAGGCGAGGTAGTTAACATCTCCTAGCCACCGTGATGATGATGATGATGAGAGAGAGAGACACGCAAACTCTAAATATACAGCAGCAGGCGTCAGGGTCAGGGATGGAGCCCACGACCTCCTGTACACCAGGCGAGGTAGTTAACATCTCCTAGCCACCGTGATGATGATGAGAGAGACACGCAAACTCCAAATATACAGCAGCAGCAGACGTCAGGGTCAGGATCGAACCCACGACCTCCTGCACACCAGGCGAGGTAGTTAACATCTCCTAGCCACCGCGGCGCCCAACCAATCAGACCGCCAGCATTTGTGAAGGAAGCTAAACACGCAGGGAGCCCTCTTCCCCGCTCAGCGGACGGTGGGCCCAAGAGGGTAATTGCAGGGGCTGCGCCTCTGCGCCCCCCCCCCCCCCCACTCGTCGAGGCTCGAGGATGTCTCGCGTGAGATTTCATCATCGGTGGGGGTGCCCTTTGACGGGGTCACGGCAGCCCCCCCCCCAACCCCCCCCCCCCCCCCACGTGACCGCGCGATTGATCCGTCAATTAAAAAGTGTCGAGACCAATTAAAGTCCAGCAAGGCCTTCAATCACGTGGGCAAACATCGACTCCCCCCTCCCTCCATCACCCCCCCCTTACCCTCCAGACACACAGAAGCACCCCCCAACCCCCCCCCACCCACTATCCCGCGCCAAAGCCGCGTATCGATTACGTTTACGAAACCTCCGCCTGAGAACGGCTCTTGACAGCAACCAGATACCCTGGGGGTGATGTTGGTGGTATGGTGGGGGGGGGGGCAAGGGGTCTCTGCGGAGATGGTGGGTGGAGTGGGTGGGGTGGGTGGGTGGGTGGAAGGCCGGGAGTGGAATGAGTCATCCGTGTCGGACAGGAGTATATAAATAAATAAATAAGCAGGTGAAGCGGGGGTGGTGGTGGCAAGTAAATAAATAAATAGGCCGGCGGGGATTTATAAATAAATAAATAAGCCGGTGGCCCCCGTGAATAAATGAAATCGCGGACGGGGTAGTAAGTAAATAAATAAATACGTGGCATGCTGGGTAAATATATAGTACCACCTTGCTCATTCACTCTGTAGAACAGGGGGAGATCACACCAACTCCACTCACTCTCTCGCTCTCTGCAGAACAGGGGGAGATCACACCAACTCCACTCACTCACTCTGCAGAACAGGCGGGAGATCATACAAACTCCACTCAGTCAAACTCTACAGAACAGGGGGAGATCACACGAACTATACTCTCACACTCTCACTCTGCAGGACAGGCGGGAGATCATAAAAACTCCACTCACTCTCACTGCAGAACAGGGGGAGATCACACAAACTCCACTCTCTCACTCTGTAGAACAGGGGAGATCATACAAACACCACTCACTCACTCTGCAGAACAGGGGGAGATCATACAAACTCCACTCTCTCACTCTGTAGAACAGGGGAGATCATACAAACACCACTCACTCACTCTGCAGAACAGGGGGAGATCATACAAACTCCACTCTCTCACTCTGTAGAACAGGGGGAGATCATTCTAACTCCACTCGCTCACTCTCACTCTGCAGAACAGGGGGAGATCATACAAACTCCACTCACTGCAGAACAGGGGGAGATCATACAAACTCCACTCACTCTGCAGAACAGGGGAGATCATACAAACTCCACTCACTCACTCTGCAGAACAGGGGGAGATCATACAAACTCCACTCTCTCACTCTGTAGAACAGGGGGAGATCATTCTAACTCCACTCGCTCACTCACTCACTGCAGAACAGGGGGAGATCATACAAACTCCACTCACTCACTCACTGCAGAACAGGGGGAGATCATGCAAACTCCACTTACTCTGCAGAACAGGGGAGATCATACAAACTCCACTCACTCTGCAGAACAGGGGAGATCATACAAACACCACTCACTCACTCTGCAGAACAGGGGGAGATCATACAAACTCCACTCTCTCACACTGTAGAACAGGGGGAGATCATACAAACTCCACTCACTCTGCAGAACAGGGGAGATCATACAAACACCACTCACTCACTCACTGCAGAACAGGGGGAGATCATACAAACTCCACTCTCTCACTCTGTAGAACAGGGGGAGATCATGCAAACTCCACTCACTCTGCAGAACAGGGGAGATCATACAAACTCCACTCATTCATAATACTGCAAAGGTTTTTTTTGGTTAGATCGCGTAAATGTAATTGTGTGCAAACCCTCCACCACCCGACACGGCCAACCAGTAAAAAAATGTGTCACGTAAACACAACGCCAATTAGTTACTACTTCAGCCCACAGGTTTCTTTATAGAGTGAATCCACAACAATTACAATTTGAGTACGACGTTTCGCTGCTAAGTACATCCGGCATCTTCGGGCGATTTTCCAGACTAGTGAAGCCACGCACGTGCTTCAAAGTCTTAAATAGAGCAGCATGGAAGACGTCATCATTGAAAAAGATCGAACAATAAACTGCCGAAAGTGATCAGGTTATCAAAACAATTAAAATGCCATATATCTCAGGAGTAACTGACAAATTAGCCCGTGTTTTGCAAAAGCAAAATGTCAAAGTAAAATTTGGTACGGTACACAACATTCTAAAACTGGTGTCTTGTGCTAAAGATGAATTACCTAAGTTATCAACAGAAGGTGTATGTCGGATCAATTGCTTATGCGGTAAATGCTCTTTTGGACAGTTTCAGTTTCATTCATTAGGTATAGCCCTGTGAGCCATTCGGCTCTTGAATCGGGTGCAACGGCAACAAACAAAAAACATGAACAAGAAAAACATCTTAAAGTGACTACGTGTGTGACTGTGCAAACAGAAAATCCAGGAAAAAAAAACAGCAAAATGTTCCAGAAAAAAAGCACCGTTCACCAACGCTGTGTGCAAAAATCCCAGTGGGATGCGAAGTCAAACAACAACAGCCACAAGACAACTTGACGTAACATTAGTGTAAGACTAAAAGAACACCAAAGGAACATTAAATTATCTCAAACACAGCTGTCGGCAGTGGCAGAGCATGCTTGCAAACAAGGACATTCAATTGATTTTGATAACGTTGAAGTGTCATGCAAAACTAATTATCACTGGCCAAGACTAATTCGAGAATCCATCGAAATTGAGAGAAATACCGATAATTGTAACCGCTCTGATAGTGACAGACTTAGCGCAGCCTGGACGCGTATTATTGAGTAATACACAATACACATTATATTTCCTTATAGAGAAAATCGCATGCTAATTAACTGGCTACTAATCTATTATATAATTACAATACTCCCCCCAACTCTGATCTCGGACCATGTTGGGATTCAGCAACGATGACGTCATCCTGCACTCTTTAAGACCGGAAACACGTGGATGGCTTCACTATTCTGGCAAATCGCCCGAAGGTGCTGGATGTAATCACTCTCACTCTGCAGAACAGGGGGAGATCATACAAACTCCACTCACTCTCACTCTGAAGAACAGGGGGAGATCATACAAACTCCTCTCACTCTTAAGAACAGGGGGAGCTCATACAAACTCCACTCACTCACTCTCACTCTGCAGAACAGGAAGAGATCATACAAACTCCACTCACTCGCACTCACTCTGCAGAACAGGAGATCACACAAACTCCACTCACTCTCACTCTGAAGAACAGGAGGAGATCACACAAACTCCACTCACTCTCACTCTGCAGAACCGGTGGAGATCACACAAACTCCACTCACTCTCACTCTGCAGAACAGGGGGAGATCACACAAGCTCCACTCACTCTGTAAAACAGGGGGAGATCATACAAACTCCACTCACTCACTCTCACTCTGCAGAACAGGAGGAGATCATACAAACTCCACTCACTCACTCTCATTCTGCAGAACAAGGGGAGATCACACAAACTCCACTCACTCTCACACTGCTGGACAGGGGGAGATCATACAAACTCCACTCACTCTCACTCTGCAGAACAGGGGGAGATCACAAAAACTCCACTCACTCACTCACTCTGTAAAACAGGGTGAGATCATACAAACTCCACTCACTCACACTGACTCTACAGAACAGGGGGAGATCATACAAACTCCACTCACTCTCTCTGCAGAACCGGTGGAGATCATACAAACTCCACTCACTCACTCTGCAGAACCGGTGGAGATCATACAAACTCCACTCACTCACACTCACTCTGCAGAACAGGAGGAGATCATACAAACTCCACTCACTCTCTCTGCAGAACAGGGGGAGATCATACAAACTCCACTCACTCTCACCCTGCAGAACAGGGGGAGATCACAAAAACTCCACTCACACTCTTCAAAACAGGGGGAGATCATACAAACTCCACTCACTCACTCGGTAGAACAGGGGGAGATCATACAAACTCCACTCACTCTCTCTCTGCAGAACAGGGGGAGATCATACAAACTCCACTCACTCTCACTCTGCAGAACAGGGGTATAACATACAAACTCCACTCACTCTCACTCTGCAGAACAGGGAAAGATCATACAAACTCCACTCACTCACTCTCATTCTGCAGAATAGGGGGAGATCACACAAACTCCACTCTCTCACTCTGCAGAACAGGGGGAGATCATACAAACCCCACTCACTCTCACTCTGCAGAACCGGTGGAGATCACACAAACTCCACACAGATAGGCGCCCTTCGTCGGGAATGGAACCGAGGCCCTTCCTGCCACGAGGCTCGAGCGTCAACCGCTGCGTCACCACCCACGCAGCCGTTCAAAGTTCGACCTCAGATGAACGGCATCGGTCGCATCCCTCCCGACCGTGCCCATTAAATGATCGCGCCGAGTTCCAATCGATGGGAACGCCTTTTCTGACCTTGGCCCAACGACTCCGGCAGGCGAGGCTGCGGTGGCTGAGTCACGTAGCCCGCACGCCAAGCCACCGCGTTGCCGAAACAGCTTTTTGTTCGGCCGGATAGAGGTGGACTAAACTGGAGCGGCACCGGCACGGGCTAGAGAAGAGATGGAGTGATGTGGTACGGGAGGACGTGGAGCTGAGTGGACTTGCCGATGATTGGTACCAGCGGTGTCAAGATCGGCCTCTGTGGAGGAGGCTCGTGAAGGATGCTACTGGGCAGTTGGAGGCAGTCGCCCTCCAGCAACAACGGAGGGCGGAGGAGCGACGCTCACAACAACGAGCGGAGCGCCGGGTGGCTAAAGCACAGCAGGTTGGCACAGTAGTGGGCACAGGTGGTGCATCAGCCAGCAGTCATCTCAGTCAGTCGACCCGTGGCACCTGCTGGGTCTGCCCCGTGACCTCCTGCCAGCGGGTGTTCGACACTTCACGTGGCCTCAATGTGCACATAGCCTGGCACAAGCGCCGTGGTGACGTCACCGCCACTTAGTGGTGAATGGCGGTTGTTGTTGTTGTTGATGTTGTTGTTACGTGAGAACGGTGGGGAGCGGTAGTGTAGCGGTTAGCGCGCTGCGCTATGAACCCAGCGACCCGGGTACGATTCCCGCTCACGGCCAACACAAGTGACAGCGATTATCTGAACCGGTCCTGGGCCTCCCCTAGGTCGACTCAGCCTCAAATGAGTACCTGATGCAGTGTGTAAAAAAAAACAATCGCCACTGGGGAGACAAAGGCGGCCGGGGTGGTGCTGGCCACCCACCCCCTCGTGTGCTGTGCCGGCCTTCATAGGTGCTCGCTAACAGTTTGTATGATCTTTGTCTTTGGTGGTGTTGGTGGTGCCGGTGGTGTTGGTGGTGGTGTTGGTGGTGGTGGTTGTGGTGGTGATTGTGGTGGTGGTGGTCATCGCGACACGCCACGTTGACACGAGCGAGCGCTTCAGAAGGTGAACACGTGGGGTGGTGCCGTCCACGCCGGTACAGAGAGGGGCTTGTCCGCCTTCCCAGCGTTCTAAGAAGACGCGCTGCACATCACCGACACGTGTGTGTGGTACGTGGCGTGCTCCAGCCGGAGCCGCGCCTTGAGCAGGCCCCTGAACACTGGAAGCAGCACAGATCAGCCGTCAGTGTCACCTTGCAGCGTCTTTTTACCTCGTCCTGTACACCGCCAACTTGGCCTGAGCACAGGCGAAGTTGGCGAGGTCATGGCGCTTGTTAGCCAGGTAAGGCACCACACCCCCCATATACGAAGCTGCTGTTGTAGAAGGAGCACCCCCAGTTTCCTGAAGATGTCCCCCAAAAGGCGGAACATTGAGTTGGCTGTGGATAGCAGCGACCCGAGTGGCGAATGCGTGCGTGTGGAAGGGATTGAGTGTGTGTGTGCGAGGGGTTAGGGGGTGACAATGGTCGTGGTGGAGTCCAGGCAACTGCGGCCTAGTGCGCCGGGGAGCCTCGGCCTCGCCTGGCTCGGCGGCGGGGGCTCGGCTCGCCCTGGGCCGGCCGGAGATCGAGCGCCGCGGCCGGGGCCGCTTCGGGCCCGGAGGCCTCGGCAGCCCCTCGGCTCTCGCATCTCTCTCGGCCGAGGAGAAGCTTCTGAGACGACGCAGCCTCTTGGCCGTGACGGCGTGGAGGAGGCCGTGCTACACTCTCTCATCTTACACTGACTCACTCACACATCATACACTCACTCACACTACCACTGACTCACTCACGCATCATACACTGACTCACTCACACTACCACTGACTCACACATCATACACTGACTCACTCATCTTACATTGACTCACACATCATACACTCACACTACCACTGACTCACACATCATACACTCACTCACTACCACTGACTCACTCACACATCATGCACTGACTCATACTACCACTGACTCACTCACACATCATACACTGACTCATACTACCACTGACTCACTCACACATCATACACTGACTCACTCACACATCATACACTCACTCACACTACCACTGACTCACTCACACTACCACTGACTCACTCACACATCATACACTGGGAGTGTCATGCCGACAGCTATGGCTGCAAGTTTTGGTCGTACATGTTATGCATATCGTTTATTGTTAAATTTGAATCACAGTTGCTATGATTACTGTTGTTACATTGTTTTTATAGCTTTATTTTGGTGATTTCGAAAACACACGGTTAAGCCATGTTTCTTGGGGAAGTGCAGAGTTGGCCTGATAACTTTAATCTAAATTGTCTTACGGTTGTTATTGTTTGACTTGCATCACACTGGGATTTTTGCACATAGAGTTGTAATATGGTTTTTATTTTTTCTGGAAGATTTGCTGGTTTATCCAGGATGTTGCTGTTGCGCGTCGTCGCTTCAAGATGTTTCTCTGTTCATGTTTTGGTTTGTTGCGGGTGCACCCAACTCAAGAGCCGCATGGCTCACAGGGGCTTATACCCAATAAATGAAACTTTAAAACTTGAAACACGCAGGAAATGCACCAAGTCTGTTACCCCCAGCGAGATTCGGCTTGAGCCGCACGGCCGATGGCAACGTGCAGTGTGCCAATCTCCACTGGAGGTCACGGACAGCGGGAGGGAGAGCGACGGAGTGAGAGTCTGCGATAGATTGAAAGCGAGAGAGGTACAGAAAGAGAGAGAGAGAGGGGGCGACAGAGGAAGAGAGATAGAGGGAGAGAGGGCTTGAAAGAGAGCTACAGAGAGATAGAAAGAGGAGGAGGGGAGGGGGGGGGAGAGCGCTACAGAGAGATTGAAAGCGAAAGAGGTAACAAAGAGAGCAGTACAGAACAGCTCGCAAAATCAAGTAGCTCTGTCTCTTCGCCCCCCCCACTAACCCCCCCCCCCCACTAGCCCCCCCCTCACCCCTCTGAATCCCCCCCCCCCCTTCGTGTGGGTGTCAAGGCAGTTATTAGAACAGGGAAGGTTTGTCATGCCCTGGGGTAGGAACCGGCCGGAACAAATGAGGTAATTAATATAAAAAAGTCTCCCACCGATCCTGAGACAGCTTGCATGATCCCCCCCCCCACTCACCAACCCCCCACCCCCCCCCCACATCAACCCCCCCCCCCCACCCACCCCCAAATTGCCCCTCCGCTGCTGCCCGCTCCCACACTCCCAGCCTCAGCCTGTGCTCCATCGTGCTCCCACACTCCCAGCCTGTGCTCCATCGTGCTCCATCGTGCTCCCACACTCCCAGCCTGTGCTCCATCGTGCTCCTACACTCCCAGCCTCCGCCTGTGCTCCATCGTGCTCCATCGTGCTCCCACACTCCCAGCCTGTGCTCCATCGTGCTCCCACGCTCCCAGCCTCCGCCTGTGCTCCATCGTGCTCCCACACTCCCAGCCTGTGCTCCATCGTGCTCCCACTCTCCCAGCCTGTGCCCCATCGTGCTCCCACACTCCCAGCCTGTGCTCCATCGTGCTCCCACACTCCCAGCCTGTGCTCCATCGTGCTCCTACACTCCCAGCCTCCGCCTGTGCTCCATCGTGCTCCATCGTGCTCCCACACTCCCAGCCTGTGCTCCATCGTGCTCCCACGCTCCCAGCCTCCGCCTGTGCTCCATCGTGCTCCCACACTCCCAGCCTGTGCTCCATCGTGCTCCCACGCTCCCAGCCTCCGCCTGTGTTCCATCGTGCTCCCACACTCCCAGCCTGTGCTCCATCGTGCTCCCACGCTCCCAGCCTGTGCCCCATCGTGCTCCCACGCTCCCAGCCTCAGCCTGTGCTCCATCGGGCTCCCACACTCCCAGCTTGTGCTCCATCGTGCTCCCACGCTCCCAGCCTCAGCCTGTGCTCCATCGTGCTCCCACGCTCCCAGCCTCAGCCTATGCTCCATCGTGCTCCCACGCTCCCAGCCTCAGCCTGTGCTCCATCGTGCTCCCACACTCCCAGCCTGTGCTCCATCGTGCTCCCACACTCCCAGCCTCAGCCTGTGCTCCATCGTGCTCCCACACTCCCAGCCTCAGCCTGTGCTCCATCGTGCTCCCACACTCCCAGCCTCAGCCTGTGCTCCATCGTGCTCCCACACTCCCAGCCTGTGCTCCATCGGGCTCCCACTCTCCCAGCCTCCGCCTGTGCTCCATCGTGCTCCCACACTCCCAGCCTGTGCTCCATCGTGCTCCCACACTCCCAGCCTCAGCCTGTGCCCCATCGTGCTCCCCACGCTCCCAGCCTCAGCCTGTGCTCCATCGTGCTCCCACACTCCCAGCCTGTGCCCCATCGTGCTCCCACACTCCCAGCCTGTGCTCCATCGTGCTCCCACGCTCCCAGCCTCAGCCTGTGCTCCATCGTGCTCCCACACTCCCAGCCTGTGCTCCATCGTGCTCCCACGCTCCCAGCCTCAGCCTGTGCTCCATCGTGCTCCCACGCTCCCAGCCTCCGCCTGTGTTCCATCGTGCTCCCACACTCCCAGCCTCAGCTTCATCGTGCTCCCACGCTCCCAGCCTCAGCCTGTGCTCCATCGTGCTCCCACACTCCCAGCCTCCGCCTGTGCTCCATCGTGCTCCCACACTCCCAGCCTGTGCTCCATCGTGCTCCCACACTCCCAGCCTCCGCCTGTGCTCCATCGTGCTCCCACACTCCCAGCCTGTGCTCCATCGTGCTCCCACACTCCCAGCCTGTGCTCCATCGTGCTCCCACACTCCCAGCCTCAGCCTGTGCTCCATCGTGCTCCCACACTCCCAGCCTCAGCCTGTGCTCTATCGTGCTCCCACACTCCCAGCCTCAGCCTGTGCTCCATCGTGCTCCATCGTGCTCCCACGCTCCCAGCCTCAGCCTGTGCTCTATCGTGCTCCCACACTCCCAGCCTCCGCGTGTGCTCCATCGTGCTCCCACGCTCCCAGCCTCAGCCTGTGCTCCATCGTGCTCCCACACTCCCAGCCTCAGCCTGAGCCCCATCGTGGAAGCACAGGGGTCAGAGGGCACGAGCGGGCAGAGTGTGCCGACAATGTTCGTTCGTTTGTTGATTTCTCGGGGGTGATCCCATGAGCTGCGAAGCGCTTCTCCTGCTCTTGTTGTTGTTGTTGTTTGTTTGTGTCCAGGGGTCAACTGTTGATCCTCGCCCCGGCGAGATTCTGGGGAATTCGCGGCCTCGTCGCCTCGGTTGCTGGCGACTTTAGTTTCTTTCGTGTCAACGTGGCGAGTCGTCAGTGACTCGGGTGCTGCGGTGGCTATGAGATGTTAACTACCTCGCCTGGTATACAGGAGGTCGTGGGTTCTATACTGACTCTGACGCCTGCTGTATATTTGGAGTTTACGTGTCTCTCTCTCATCAGCACGGTGGCTATGAGATGTTTACTACCTCGCCTGGTGTACAGGAGGTCGTGGGTTCTATCCTGACCCTGACGACTGCTGTATATTTGGAGTTTGCGTGTCTCGCTCTCTCATCATCATAACGGTGGCTAGGAGATGTTTACTATCTCGCCTGGTGTACAGGAGGTCGTGGGTTCTATCCTGACCCTGACGACTGCTGTATATTTGGAGTTTGCGTGTCTCTCTCTCATCAGCACGGTGGCTATGAGATGTTAACTACCTCGCCTGGTATACAGGAGGTCGTGGGTTCTATACTGACTGACGCCTGCTGTATATTTGGAGTTTACGTGTCTCTCTCTCATCAGCACGGTGGCTATGAGATGTTAACTACCTCGCCTGGTGTACAGGAGGTCGTGGGTTCTATACTGACTCTGACGACTGCTGTATATTTATTTGGAGTTTGCGTCTCTCTCTCATCATCATCACGGTGGCTAGGAGATGTTAACTACCTCGCCTGGTGTACATGAGGTCGTGGGTTCTATACTGACTCTGACGCCTGCTGCTGTATATTTGGAGTTTGCGTGTCTCTCGCTCTCTCATCATCATCACGGTGGCTAGGAGATGTTGACTACCTCGCCCGGTATACAGGAGGTTGTGGGGTTCAATCCCGACCCCTGACGCCTGCTGCTGTATATTTGGAGTTTGCGTGTCTCTCTCTCATTATGATCACGGTGGCTAGGAGATGTTAACTACCTCGCCTGGTCTACAGGAGGTCGTGGGTTCGATCCTGACCCTGACGCCTGCTACTGTATATTTGGAGTTTGCGTGTCTCTCTCATCATCATAACGGTGGCTCGGGGAAGTTGACTGGCTTTTTTCTCCGATTCCTCCGGTTTTCCCCTCCACATGTAGAATCAACATCGCGCGTTTAGAGAGTGTATTCAGCAGCTGCTATGCATTTCCACACCCCGATGGTGAAAAGCCGCCGTGTCGGTGAGCAATCATTTCGTGAAATCCAGGTGGTCGCTTCTGAGAACGAGCTTCCAGGTAGCTCAGTGCTACTTACACCTAGCAAGATGAAAATAAATAGATAAGGGTTGTCAACGCGTGTCTTGTTGTATTTGCTGTTGTTGTTGCAAGAACTTTGGTGTGCAAGAGACGATGTTGGTGGTGGTGATGATGATGATGGGATGAGAGGGCAGAGCTAGGAAGGTAAGTGAGGTGACCTGAAGTGTGGTGAGTGGGTGGGTGAGTGGGTGAGAGAGTGAGTGGATGAGTGAGTAGGTGAGAGGGTGCGTGGATGAGTGAGTAGGCTAGAGAGAGTGCGTGGATGAGTGAGTAGGCGAAAGAGCGAGTGGATTAGTGAGTAGATGGGAAAGTGGGTGAGTAGGTGAGAGAGCGAGTGGATGAGTGAGTAGGTGAGAGAGTGAGTGGATGAGTGAGCAGGTGAGAGGGTGAGTGAGAGGGTAGAGCTAGGAAGGTAAGTGAGGTGACGTGAAGTGTGGTGAGTGGGTGGGTGAGTGGGTGAGAGCGTGAGTAGATGAGTGAGTAGGTGAGAGAGTGAGTGGATGAGTGAGTAGGTGAGAGAGTGCGTGGATGAGTGAGTAGGCGAAAGAACGAGTGGATTAGTGAGTAGGCGAGAGAAAGTGAGTAGGTGAGAGGGTAAGTGGGTGAGTGAGTAGGAGAGAGAGTGCGTGGATGAGTGAGTAGGTGAGAGCGTGAGTGGATGAGTGAGTAGGTGAGAGGGTGAGTGGATGAGTGAGTAGGTGAGAGAGTGAGTGGATGAGTGAGTAGGTGAGAGGGTGAGTGGATGAGTGAGTATGTGAGAGGGTGAGGGGATAAGTGAGTAGGTGAGAGAGTGAGTGGATGAGTGAGTAGGTGAGAGAGCGAGTGGGTGAGTGAGTAGGTGAGACCGTGAGTGGATGAGTGAGTAGGTGAGAGAATGAGTGGGTGAGTGAGTAGGTGAGAGAGCGAGTGGATGAGTGAGTAGGTGAGAAAGTGAGTGGATGAGTGAGTAGGTGAGTGAGCGAGTGGGTGAGTGAGTAGGTGAGACAGTGAGTGGATGAGTGAGTAGGTGAGAGAATGAGTGGGTGAGTGAGTAGGTGAGAGGGTAAGTGGGTGAGAAGGTGAGAGAGCGAGTGGATGAGTGAGTAGGTGAGAGAGTGAGTGGATGAGTGAGCAGGTGAGAGGGTGAGTGAGAGGGTAGAGCTAGGAAGGTAAGTGAGGTGACGTGAAGTGTGGTGAGTGGGTGGGTGAGTGGGTGAGAGCGTGAGTAGATGAGTGAGTAGGTGAGAGAGTGAGTGGATGAGTGAGTAGGTGAGAGAGTGCGTGGATGAGTGAGTAGGCGAAATAACGAGTGGATTAGTGAGTAGGCGAGAGAAAGTGAGTAGGTGAGAGGGTAAGTGGGTGAGTGAGTAGGAGAGAGAGTGCGTGGATGAGTGAGTAGGTGAGAGCGTGAGTGGATGAGTGAGTAGGTGAGAGGGTGAGTGGATGAGTGAGTAGGTGAGAGAGTGAGTAGATGAGTGAGTAGGTGAGAGGGTGAGTGGATGAGTGAGTATGTGAGAGGGTGAGGGGATGAGTGAGTAGGTGAGAGAGTGAGTGGATGAGTGAGTAGGTGAGAGAGCGAGTGGGTGAGTGAGTAGGTGAGACCGTGAGTGGATGAGTGAGTAGGTGAGAGAATGAGTGGGTGAGTGAGTAGGTGAGAGAGCAAGTGGATGAGTGAGTAGGTGAGAAAGTGAGTGGATGAGTGAGTAGGTGAGTGAGCGAGTGGGTGAGTGAGTAGGTGAGACAGCGAGTAGGTGAGTGAGTAGGTGAGACAGTGAGTGGATGAGTGAGTAGGTGAGAGAATGAGTGGGTGAGTGAGTAGGTGAGAAGCGAGTGGATGAGTGAGTAGGTGAGAAAGTGAGTGGATGAGTGAGTAGGTGAGAAAGTGAGTGGATGAGTGAGTAGGTGAGTGAGCGAGTGGGTGAGTGAGTAGGTGAGACAGCGAGTAGGTGAGTGAGTAGGTGAGACAGTGAGTGGATGAGTGAGTAGGTGAGAGAATGAGTGGGTGAGTGAGTAGGTGAGAGAGTGAGTGGATGAATGAGTAGGTGAGAAAGTGAGTGGATGAGTGAGTAGGTGATAGAGTGAGTGGATGAGTTAGTAGGTGAGAGGGTGGGTGGATGAGTGAGTAGGTGAGAGAGTGAATGGATGAGTGAGCAGACGAGAGGCTGAGTGGATGAGTGAGTAGGTGAGAGAGTGAGTAGGTGAGAGAGTGAGTGGATGAGTGAGTACGTAAGAGAGTGAGTGGATGAATGAGTAGGCGAGGGATTGAGTGGATGAGTGAGTAGGTGAGAGCGTGAGTGGATGAGTGAGTAGGTGAGAGGCTGAGTGGATGAGTGAGTAGGTGATCGAGTAAGTGGATGAGTGAGTAGGTGAGAGGCTGAGTGGATGAGTGAGTAGGTGAGAAAGTGAATGGATGAGTGAGTAGGTGAGAGTGTGAGTGGATGAGTTAGTAGGTGATCGAGTAAGTGGATGAGTGAGTAGGTGAGAGGCTGAGTGGATGAGTGAGTAGGTGAGAAAGTGAATGGATGAGTGAGTAGGTGAGAGTGTGAGTGGATGAGTGAGTAGGTGAGAGTGTGAGTGGATGAGTTAGTAGGTGAGAGAGCGAGTGGGTGAGTGAGTAGGTGAGACAGCGAGTAGGTGAGTGAGTAGGTGAGACAGTGAGTGGATGAGTGAGTAGGTGAGTGAATGAGTGGGTGAGTGAGTAGGTGAGAGGGTGAGTGGATGAGTGAGTAGGTGAGAAAGTGAGTGGATGAGTGAGTAGGTGAGAGAGTGAGTGGATGAGTTAGTAGGTGAGTGAGTGGGTGGATGAGTGAGCAGACGAGAGGCTGAGTGGATGAGTGAGAAAGTGAGTGGATGAGTGAGTAGGTGAGAGAGTGAGTGGATGAGTGAGTAGGTGAGAGGCTGAGTGGATGAGTGAGTAGGTGAGCAAGTGAATGGATGAGTGAGTAGGTGAGAGAGTGAGTGGATGAGTGAGTTGGTGAGAGAGTGAGTGGATGAGAGAGTGAGTGGATGAGTGAGTAGCTGAGAAAGTGAGTGGATGAGTGAGTAGGTGAGAGGCTGAGTGGATGAGTGAGTAGGTGAGCAAGTGAATGGATGAGTGAGTAGGTGAGAGAGTGAGTGGATGAGTGAGTAGGTGAGAAAGCGAGTGGGTGAGTGAGTAGGTGAGACAGCGAGTAGATGAGTGAGTAGGTGAGACAGTGAGTGGATTAGTGAGTAGGTGAGAGAGTGAGTGGATGAGTGAATAGGTGAGAGAGTGAGTAGGTGAGAGAGTGAGTGGATGAGTGAGATGGCGATAGAGTGCGTGGATGAGTGAGTAGGAGAGTGATTGGATGAGTGAGTAGCTGAGAAAGTGAGTGGATGAGTGAGCAGACGAGAGAGTGAGTGGGTGAGTGAGTAGGCGAGAGGGTGAGCGGATGGATGAGTGAGTAGGTGAAAGAGTGAGTGGATGAGTGAGTAGGTGGGAGTGTGTGTGGATGAGTGAGTAGGCGAGAGAGTGAGTAGGTGAGTGAGTAGGTGAGCGAGTGAGTGGATGAGTGAGTAGGTGAAAGAGTGAGTGGATGAGTGAGTAGGTGAGAAAGTGAGTGGATGAACGAGTGGGCGGGAGAGTGAGTAGGTGAGAGAGTGAGTGGATGAGTGAGATGGCAATAGAGTGCGTAGATGAGTGAGTAGGCGAGTGGATGAGTGAGTAGGTGAGAGAGTAATTGGATGAGTGGGTAGCTGAGAAAGTGAGTGGATGAGTGAGTAGGTGAGAGGGTGAGTGGATTAGTGAGTAGGTGAGAGGCTGAGTGGATGAGTAAGTAGGTAAGAGAGTGCGTTGATGAGTGAGTAGGTGAGAGAGTGAGTAGATGAGTGAGTAGGCGAGAGTGAGTAGATGAGTGAGTAGGCGAGAGAGTGAGTGGATGAGTGAGTAGGTGAGAGGCTGAGTGGATGAGTTAGTTGGTGAAAGAGTGAGTGGATGAGTGAGTAGGTAAGAGTACGTGGATGAGTGAGTAGGTGAGAGAGTGAGTAGGCGAGAGAGTGAGTAGATGAGTGACAAGGCGAGAGAGTGAGTGGATGAGTGAGTAGGTGAGAGAGTGAGTGATGAGTGAGTAGGTGAGGGGCTGAGTGGATGAGTGAGTAGGTGAGAGAGTGAGTGGATTAGTGAGTAGGTAAGAGAGTGAGTGGATGAGTGAGTAGGCAAGAGAGTGAGTGATGAGTGAGTAGGTGAGGGGCTGAGTGGATGAGTGAGTAGGTGAGAGAGTGAGTGGATGAGTGAGTAGGTGAGAGGGTGAGTGATGAGTGAGCAAGTGAGGGGCTGAGTGGATGAGTGAGTAGGTGAGAGAGTGAGTGGATGAGTGAGTAGGTGAGAGGGTGAGTGGATTAGTGAGTAGGTGAGAGGCTGAGTGGATGAGTGAGTAGGTGAGAAAATGAGTGGATGAGTGAGTAGGCAAGAGAGTGAGTGGATGAGTGAGTAGGCGAGAGAGTGAGTGGATGAGTGAGTAGGTGAGAGGCTGAGTGGATGAGTGAGTCGGTGAGAGAGTGAGTGGATGAGTGAGTAGGTGAGAGGGTGAGTGATGAGTGAGCAAGTGAGGGGCTGAGTGGATGAGTGAGTAGGTGAGAGAGTGAGTGGATGAGTGAGTAGGTGAGAGGGTGAGTGGATTAGTGAGTAGGTGAGAGGCTGAGTGGATGAGTGAGTAGGTGAGAAAATGAGTGGATGAGTGAGCAGACGAGAGAGTGAGTGGGTGAGTGAATAGGCGAGAGAGTGAGTGGATGGATGAGTGAGTAGGTGAAAGAGTGAGTGGATGAGTGAGTAGGTGAAAGAGTGAGTGGGTGAGTGAGTAGGTGACAACGTGAGTGGATGAGTGAGTAGGCGAGAGAGTGAGTAGGTGAGAGAGTGAGTGGATGAGTGAGTAGCTGAGAAAGTGAGTGGATGAGTGAGCAGACGAGAGAGTGAGTGGGTGAGTGAGTAGGCGAGAGGGTGAGCGGATGGATGAGTGAGTAGGTGAAAGAGTGAGTGGATGAGTGAGTAGGTGGGAGTGTGTGTGGATGAGTGAGTAGGCGAGAGAGTGAGTAGGTGAGTGAGTAGGTGAGCGAGTGAGTGGATGAGTGAGTAGGTGAAAGAGTGAGTGGATGAGTGAGTAGGTGAGAAAGTGAGTGGATGAACGAGTGGGCGGGAGAGTGAGTAGGTGAGAGAGTGAGTGGATGAGTGAGATGGCAATAGAGTGCGTAGATGAGTGAGTAGGCGAGTGGATGAGTGAGTAGGTGAGAGAGTAATTGGATGAGTGGGTAGCTGAGAAAGTGAGTGGATGAGTGAGTAGGTGAGAGGGTGAGTGGATTAGTGAGTAGGTGAGAGGCTGAGTGGATGAGTAAGTAGGTAAGAGAGTGCGTTGATGAGTGAGTAGGTGAGAGAGTGAGTAGATGAGTGAGTAGGCGAGAGTGAGTAGATGAGTGAGTAGGCGAGAGAGTGAGTGGATGAGTGAGTAGGTGAGAGGCTGAGTGGATGAGTTAGTTGGTGAAAGAGTGAGTGGATGAGTGAGTAGGTAAGAGAGTACGTGGATGAGTGAGTAGGTGAGAGAGTGAGTAGGCGAGAGAGTGAGTAGATGAGTGACAAGGCGAGAGAGTGAGTGGATGAGTGAGTAGGTGAGAGAGTGAGTGATGAGTGAGTAGGTGAGGGGCTGAGTGGATGAGTGAGTAGGTGAGAGAGTGAGTGGATTAGTGAGTAGGTAAGAGAGTGAGTGGATGAGTGAGTAGGCAAGAGAGTGAGTGATGAGTGAGTAGGTGAGGGGCTGAGTGGATGAGTGAGTAGGTGAGAGAGTGAGTGGATGAGTGAGTAGGTGAGAGGGTGAGTGATGAGTGAGCAAGTGAGGGGCTGAGTGGATGAGTGAGTAGGTGAGAGAGTGAGTGGATGAGTGAGTAGGTGAGAGGGTGAGTGGATTAGTGAGTAGGTGAGAGGCTGAGTGGATGAGTGAGTAGGTGAGAAAATGAGTGGATGAGTGAGTAGGCAAGAGAGTGAGTGGATGAGTGAGTAGGTGAGAGAGTGAGTGGATGAGTGAGTAGGTGAGAGGCTGAGTGGATGAGTGAGTAGGTGAGAGAGTGAGTGGATTAGTGAGTAGGTGAGAGGCTGAGTGGATGAGTGAGTAGGTGAGAGAATGAGTGGATGAGTGAGTAGGCGAGAGAGTGAGTGCATGATCGAGTGATTGAGTGAGCGGATGAGTGAGCCAGGGCATTATCGGATTATGTTGTTGTGAGCCACAAACGCTGCTGCTGCAGCTGCTTGGGGCGGTGGTGGTTGAACACAGCGCGGATGAACGCGACCGAAACGAATCGCATCTTTAGTTTCCCCGCGTGGCTTTTTCCCGACGCGATCACCGAAACGTCGGACTTATGCAACAGCCGCAGCAGCAGCAGCAGCTAAACACACCACGTGAAGGTGACATTTCAGTCCGTTCGTCCGTCTATTTGCTTTCTGATTTGATTCTTGACTACCATCATTATTATTTTACATCAAAAACCCCCGGCTTATATGTTTTTTCTCCCATTGTTTTTTTTATTCCGTTCGCCCAAAATAAAGGGCGCCTCCTTTGAGAAAGTCCATTTCATGGATCACGGGGGAATCTAATAGGGAGAGGCTGGAGTCGACCGATTCACTCGGGGAGAGGGAGAGAGGGGAGAGAGAGGGGAGAGAGAGGGGAGAGAGAGGGGAGAGAGAGAGGGAGAGAGAGGTGAGAGGGAGAGAGAGGGGAGAGAGAGGGGAGAGAGAGAGGGAGAGAGAGGTGAGAGAGAGGGGAGAGAGAGGGGAGAGAGAGGGGAGAGAGAG
This sequence comes from Petromyzon marinus, assembly GCF_048934315.1. Taxonomy (NCBI): domain Eukaryota; kingdom Metazoa; phylum Chordata; class Hyperoartia; order Petromyzontiformes; family Petromyzontidae; genus Petromyzon; species Petromyzon marinus. Next base: position 6,293,515 of record NC_133724.1, read on the forward strand.
GGGAGAGAGAGGGGAGAGAGAGGGGAGAGAGAGGGGAGTTGAGAGGGGAGAGAGAGGGGAGAGAGAGGGGAGAGAGAGGTGAGAGAGAGGGGAGAGAGAGGGGAGAGAGAGGGGAGAGAGAGAGGGGGAGAGGGAGGGGAGAGAGAGGGGAGAGAGAGGCGAGTGAGAGGGGAGAGAGAGGGAGTTGAGAGGGGAGTTGAGAGGGTAGAGAGAGGGGAGAGAGAGGGGAGAGAGAGGGGAGTTGAGAGGGGAGTTGAGAGGGGAGAGAGAGGGGAGAGAGAGGGGAGAGAGAGGGGAGAGAGAGGGGAGAGAGAGGGGAGAGAGGGGAGAGAGAGGGGAGAGAGAGGGGAGAAAGAGGGAGAGAGAGAGGAGAGAGAGAGGGGCGAGAGAGGGGAGAGAGAGGGGAGAGAGAGGGGAGAGAGAGGGGAGAGAGGGGAGAGAGAGGGGAGAGAGAGGGGAGAGAGAGGGGAGAGAGAGGGGAGAGAGACGGGAGAGAGAGGGGAGAGAGAGGAGAGAGAGAGGGGCTAGAGAAAGGATTTTCTCTGCTCCGAGTAGGAGCAAGGCTGCGTGACCATCCCATTGAAGGGGAGTTATAGATTTGGCTTTGGCAAGTTGAGAACATCTTATAGGTGTGAGCAGGGTATGTGTGTGTGTGGGTGTATGTGTGTGTGTGGGGGGGGGTGGGTGATTTTGGCGAGGGTGGGGGGTGGATTGTGGGGGGGGGGTAAGATGGGTTGGGATGACTGATAAATGTAATAAATAAATTGTAAATATCACGAAAAATAAACAAAACTAGCCCACCCCACCACAACCACCACTGCGGACAAAATAAATAAAGTAATAATAAGGAATGAAAGAGCGTGACCTTCAAAGTCAGACTCCCACATTTCACGCCGGTTGCTTTTGTGACGGGTTCGCGGCAGACCCGCGTTAGTGGCGGGTTCGAAAAATATTTTTTTAACAAAAAAATCCCCCATCCCCTAACCCCAGCCCTACCTCTCCCGGTCCCCCCGAATAACAACAACAACAAACAACAAAAAATATATAATTCCATCACGAAAATCATCGCCAGAAAAGTTATCGATTTTAATTTTTGCCCGGTGCTCTGCCGAGGTGCGGCGATATTAAATTTTACGCAATCTGATGGCGTTAAATTTTTCATACGTTCCCATTCGGAGGCGTGCAACGTTTTAACATCATATATATATTTTTTTAAAAAAACACGCATTTTAAAAGTCGCTCCTTATCCACAAAGAATTTCATCTTCTCGCCCCCAGCTTGTGCCCGCGCGTGATTAGTGGCCCTTAGCGAGGGTTCTCGTATTGCGGAATGCCGTAAAAAAAATAAAAAAATAAAAATGGCTAAATCGTAAATTTATTTTCTTTGGTTCTTTCGGTAAAGTCACCGTCACGTAGAATGAGAATAAAATAATAAATTGATAAAATAAAATAACGCAATAATATTCTCACGACGTTTCGGCCACAACACAAGCGGCCTTCATCAGGTGAAGGGACGAGACTTTCTCCAGCGCTGTCCTCCAGTCAGTCTCGTCCCTTCACCTGATGAAGGCCGCTTGTGTTGTGGCCGAAACGTCGTGAGAATTTAATTGCGTTATTTTATTTTATCAATTTATTATTTTATTCTCATTCTACGTGGTGACTTTACCGAAAGAACCAAGAAGATGAATCCTTGCAGTCACGAAAGCTTTAAATCGAAACGTAACTTTATTCTGTAATATATTATTATTACAATAGGCAATGTCCAGTCTGCTCGTATTTGATTAAATAATCTGACATTCTCTCTCTCTCTCATTTCCACGTTCCACCCTCTCTCCCCAACCCCCTCTCGCTCTCTCAATCTCTCAATTTCTCACGGTAAACATTCATATCGCTGTTGACACGGATTTAAAATGTTGCCCTTTGCTTTAAAGTGCAAAATGTATATAAATGTCATTCCTCGCCTCTGCAATAATTTGTTACAAATGGCTCTCCCTTTTAAAAAATGCGGTAATTGCATTTCGAAGAATGGAGCAGCCTTCCACTGGATGCTGCCCTTGCTACTGATGCTGCTAATGCTGTAGTTGCTGATGCTGCTGCTGTTGCTGATGTTGTTGTTGCTGCTGATGCTGCTGCTGTTGCTGATGTTGTTGTTGCTGATGCTGTTGTTGCTGATGCTGCTGCTACTTCTGCTGCTGCTGTTGCTGCTGCTGTTGCTATTGCCTTTGCTGCTGCTGCAGACGCTGCAATGGTCAATGCAGCTGATTCGTCGGTTCCACGTGATTCAGTCTCACGGCGTCGCGGTTCCGACGATGCCCGAGTTTCTTAAACGCTGCCAAGCCAACCCGCCCACTTAACCATCCACCCACCTACCAACTCAACCACCCAGTTACCCACTCAACAACACACCCACCCACTCACCCACCCACTCAACCACACACTCACTTAACCACACACCCACTCACTCAACCACACAACCACCCATTCAACCACCCAATACTCAACAACACACCCACCCACTCAACCACACACCCACCCACTCACTCAACAACACACCCACCCACTCACTCAACAACACACCCACCCACTCACCCACCCACTCAACCACACACCCACCCACTCAAGCACACACCCACCCACTCAACCACCCACACACCCACAGACCCAGGCAACCACCCACACACCCGGTGGTGTGGTGAGGTGGTGGGTGGTGGTGTCGTGGCGTGGTGGTGGAGTGTTGTGGTGGGGGTGGTGTTGGTGTGGGTGGTGGTGGTGAGGTGGTGGGTGGTGGTGTCGTGGCGTGGCGGTGGAGTGTTGTGGTGGGGGTGGTGTTGTTGTGGTGTTGTGGTGGGGTGATGTTGTTGTGGGGTGGTGGTGGTGGTGTCCTTCATTGTTTGTTCCAGTCACGGCAACAGAGACCCCCCTCCCGCCATCCCTGACCGTGATCCCACCGTCTCCTCGCGTTATCTCAAGACGCCGCTCTTCACCATCAACACCCCACGCGTCGCGAAATCAATGGGCGCTCTGAATGTTATTCGCTTTGTTACTCAATTCGTGGTCGTGTGTCTGCGCGTCTGCGTCTGCGTCAGTTGTTTGGCTTTCTTCGATTTCATTTCATTTTGTCTCTAGCGCTTAACCCCTTGAGTGGCACCAAGAGCCGTGAGAAACCGATGCAGCTCGTGGGTGACTGTGGCAGTACTAATGGTAGTAGCAGTAGTAGTGTCATCTCTGCGGTACAATTGTGGTCGTCATGTTAATAATAATAATCATACAGGAACTCCTCTACTTACGAGCGAGTTGGGTTCCAGAGGTCTGTTTGCAAGTCGATTTGCAAGTCGATTCGTAAGTCCAACTTTGCTCCTGTCGATTTCAAACGCGTTGTTACGACGTGTAGACTAAACACGGGGAATGGCTTTAAAAGTTGTGTAATCTCCTGTAGACGTAGATGCCACTGGTTCTTCACGTTCTGTAGATGCCACTGGTTCTTCACGTTCTGTAGATGCCACTGGTTCTTCACATTCTATAGATGTAGATGCCACTGGTTCTTCACGTTCTGTAGACGTAGATGCCACTGGTTCTTCACGTTCTGTAGATGCCACTGGTTCTTCACATTCTGTAGATGCCACTGGTTCTTCACGTTCTGTAGATGCCACTGGTTCTTCACGTTCTGTAGATGCCACTGGTTCTTCACATTCTACAGATGTAGATGCCACTGGTTCTTCACGTTCTGCATGTGTAGATGCCACTGGTTCTTCATGTTCTGTAGATGCCACTGGTTCTTCACATTCTACAGATGTAGATGCCACTGGTTCTTCACGTTCTGTAGACGTAGATGCCACTGGTTCTTCACGTTCTGTAGATGCCACTGGTTCTTCACATTCTACAGATGTAGATGCCACTGGTTCTTCACGTTCTGTAGACGTAGATGCCACTGGTTCTTCACGTTCTGTAGATGCCACTGATTCTTCACATTCTACAGATGTAGATGCCACTGGTTCTTCACGTTCTGTAGACGTAGATGCCACTGGTTCTTCACGTTCTGTAGATGCCACTGGTTCTTCACGTTCTGTAGATGCCACTGGTTCTTCACGTTCTGTAGATGCCACTGGTTCTTCACGTTCTGTAGATGCCACTGGTTCTTCACGTTCTGTAGATGTAGATGCCACTGGTTCTTCACATTCTACAGATGTAGATGCCACTGGTTCTTCACGTTCTGTAGACGTAGATGCCACTGGTTCTTCACGTTCTGTAGATGCCACTGGTTCTTCACGTTCTGTAGATGCCACTGGTTCTCCACGTTCTGTAGATGCCACTGGTTCTTCACGTTCTGCATGTGTAGATGCCACTGGTTCTTCACGTTCTGTAGATGCCACTGGTTCTTCACGTTCTGCATGTGTAGATGCCACTGGTTCTTCACGTTCTGTAGATGCCACTGGTTCTTCACATTCTACAGATTGAGATGCCACTGGTTCTTCACGTTCTGTAGACGTAGATGCCACTGGTACTTCACGTTCTGTAGATGCCACTGGTTCTTCACATTCTACAGATGTAGATGCCACTGGTTCTTCACGTTCTGTAGATGTAGATGCCACTGGTTCTTCACGTTCTACAGATGTAGATCCCACTGGTTCTTCACGTTCTGTAGATGCCACTGGTTCTTCCCATTCTGCAGATGTAGATGCCACTGGTTCTTCACGTTCTACAGATGTAGATGCCACTGGTTCTTCACGTTCTGTAGATGCCACTGGTTCTTCACATTCTACAGATGTAGATGCCACTGGTTCTTCACGTTCTGCATGTGTAGATGCCACTGGTTCTTCATGTTCTGTAGATGCCACTGGTTCTTCACATTCTACAGATGTAGATGCCACTGGTTCTTCACGTTCTGTAGACGTAGATGCCACTGGTTCTTCACGTTCTGTAGATGCCACTGGTTCTTCACATTCTACAGATGTAGATGCCACTGGTTCTTCACGTTCTGTAGACGTAGATGCCACTGGTTCTTCACGTTCTGTAGATGCCACTGATTCTTCACATTCTACAGATGTAGATGCCACTGGTTCTTCACGTTCTGTAGACGTAGATGCCACTGGTTCTTCACGTTCTGTAGATGCCACTGGTTCTTCACGTTCTGTAGATGCCACTGGTTCTTCACGTTCTGTAGATGCCACTGGTTCTTCACGTTCTGTAGATGCCACTGGTTCTTCACGTTCTGTAGATGTAGATGCCACTGGTTCTTCACATTCTACAGATGTAGATGCCACTGGTTCTTCACGTTCTGTAGACGTAGATGCCACTGGTTCTTCACGTTCTGTAGATGCCACTGGTTCTTCACGTTCTGTAGATGCCACTGGTTCTCCACGTTCTGTAGATGCCACTGGTTCTTCACGTTCTGCATGTGTAGATGCCACTGGTTCTTCACGTTCTGTAGATGCCACTGGTTCTTCACGTTCTGCATGTGTAGATGCCACTGGTTCTTCACGTTCTGTAGATGCCACTGGTTCTTCACATTCTACAGATTGAGATGCCACTGGTTCTTCACGTTCTGTAGACGTAGATGCCACTGGTACTTCACGTTCTGTAGATGCCACTGGTTCTTCACATTCTACAGATGTAGATGCCACTGGTTCTTCACGTTCTGTAGATGTAGATGCCACTGGTTCTTCACGTTCTACAGATGTAGATCCCACTGGTTCTTCACGTTCTGTAGATGCCACTGGTTCTTCCCATTCTGCAGATGTAGATGCCACTGGTTCTTCACGTTCTACAGATGTAGATGCCACTGGTTCTTCACGTTCTACAGATGTAGATGCCACTGGTTCTTCACGTTCTGCAGATGTAGATGCCACTGGTTCTTCACGTTCTGCAGATGTAGATGCCACTGGTTCTTCACGTTCTGCAGATGTAGATGCCACTGGTTCTTCACGTTCTGTAGACGTAGATGCCACTGGTTCTTCACGTTCTGTAGATGCCACTGGTTCTTCACATTCTACAGATGTAGATGCCACTGGTTCTTCACGTTCTGTAGACGTAGATGCCACTGGTTCTTCACGTTCTGTAGATGCCACTGGTTCTTCACATTCTACAGATGTAGATGCCACTGGTTCTTCACGCTCTGTAGATGTAGATGCCACTGGTTCTTCACGTTCTACAGATGTAGATCCCACTGGTTCTTCACGTTCTGTAGATGCCACTGGTTCTTCCCATTCTGCAGATGTAGATGCCACTGGTTCTTCACGTTCTACAGATGTAGATGCCACTGGTTCTTCACGTTCTGCAGATGTAGATGGCACTGGTTCTTCACCTTCTGCAGATGTATATGCCACTGGTTCTTCACGTTCTACAGATGTAGATGCCACTGGTTCTTCACGTTCTACAGATGTAGATGCCACTGGTTCTTCACGTTCTGCAGATGTAGATGCCACTGGTTCTTCACGTTCTGCAGATGTAGATGCCACTGGTTCTTCACGTTCTGCAGATGTAGATGCCACTGGTTCTTCACGTTCTGCAGATGTAGATGCCACTGGTTCTTCACGTTCTGCAGATGTAGATGCCACCACCGCCACCGATTAAACTTACGACTCTTGGTTCCTAACAGCTGCATCTGGACATTAGGGCAGGTTTGTTCTTAAGTAGAATGTTCGCGAATATTGTTGTGGTGGGTGGCCATGGCAATAGACATATAATTGGCAACGTTTCGTGCAATGACGCTTTGTCAGAGCACGTAAGATATTATAAACAACATATATACATATATACTCTTTGGTTCTTTCGGTAAAGTCACGTGGGTATAAAATAAAATAAACAACGACGTTTTGATCGCAACACAAGCCGGTTGTCCTCATCGTGCGGAAACTGCTGTTCCACTCCTGGATTATATATTTTTTTCACCGGCTGAGAACGCACGCTTGTGTTGCGATCGAAACGTCGTGATATTTAATTTTTTTTGTTTGATTTTATTTTTCCACCCACGCGACTTTACCGAAATAACCAAAGAGCATGGATTCATGCAGTCGCGAAAGCTTCAAATCAAGAACACGCATGTATGTTACGAATTATATGTATATATTTTTTTTCATTTTAAAGCCAAACACGGTGCTGTTATAGACACGGCACGGGTTGAGGTTTGTTGATGTTTGTTGTTGTTGTTGTTGTCTGACGTTTTGCAACATAGCCAAAGCAGTAGCGGGCACCAGCAGCAATCACCGAACAGCAACTTGAATCTCTAGCCTCCAAATCCCGATGAGAGCATTATTCCCAATTCCATTTTACGAGTTTTTGGAATGTGGGATGAAATCTGCTCAACCAATTTGAGGATTAAACTATTTTCATTTTACCAGCTGCAAGGCCGCACTGAACTATGCCGCAGCCCTTTTTCAGAAGCGACCATACCGGCTACCCCAAAGGCAAGCTCAACGAAGTGGCTTTATCATCGTCATCATCGCGTGGAAATTTATAGCAGCGGCCAAAAAGCTCTAAACGCGCCTAAATGTGGAGGGAAAACCCGGAGGACCCGGAGGACAAAAAAATCCATGCCACCACGGTGAGAGAGAGACGTGGAAACTCCAAATATACAGCACCAGGCGTCATGGTCAGGATAGAACCCACGACCTCCTGCATGCCAGGCGAGGTAGTTAACATCTCCTAGCCACCGTGATGATGATGATGAGAGAGAGAGAGACACGCAGACTCCAAATATACAGCAGCAGGCGTCAGGGTCGGGATCGAACCCACAGCCTCCTGTATACCAGGCGAGGTAGTTAACATCTCATAGCCACCGTGGCGCCTGCGATCACCGTCAACCCATCACTGAATCGGTTTGATATCCCCAGGCCCCCCCAAACAAAAAAACAACCGAGGCCATGACTGACCAACAGCCCAAGTTGACCATTGCCGACGTCGAGCCGACCGTTGGGCACGTGGCCGAAACGTCGGACCATGCTCACGGGCCGGAACGTGCGGCGGTCGATCGATCGCTCGCTCGCTCCGCGAACCCCGTTCTCTCGCTCGTGCCCACTCGGCCACCCTGCACACAGCGCAAACAATAACGACGAACACTCAGGCTCGACCCGCTGCTGGATTGTGGCACGGAGAGATGTCTAGGACCCGGGGAGCCCTCTCTGCTGCAGATGGTTCAGGCGCATGGCTCTTGTTGTGATACCTACCCCCCTAACCCCCCCCTCCCCACACCCCGTCAGCCCCAACCGAGGATGGATCGATCTGACACGCCTGGCTAATATCCCAAATTAATCACTGTGATCGCCTCAAGAGCGTAGAATCTTCTCGATGCCTAAGACATTTTGTTTTTGTTATACAGGGACTCCTCTGCTTACGAACATTCGACTTACGAACTTTCAGAGATACCAAGAGACCTGTCCGTACGTCCAGTTGCCAGATCGACCGTCGCAGATTCAACCACCACGCAATCGATGGCGGTGATGGCATCTACATCTGCAGAACGTGAAGAACCAGTCGCATCTACATCTGCAGAACGTGAAGAACCAGTGGCATCTACATCTGCAGAACGTGAAGAACCAGTGGCATCTACATCTGCAGAACGTGAAGAACCAGTGGCATCTACATCTGCAGAACGTGAAGAACCAGTGGCATCTACATCTGCAGAACGTGATGTACCAGTGACATTTACATCTGCAGAACGTGAAGAACCAGTGGCATCTACATCTGCAGAACGTGATGTACCAGTGACATTTACATCTGCAGAACATGAAGAACCAGTGGCATCTACATCTGCAGAACGTGAAGAACCAGTGGCATCTACATCTGCAGAACGTGATGTACTAGTGACATTTACATCTGCAGAACGTGAAGAACCAGTGGCATCTACATCTGCAGAACGTGAAGAACCAGTAGCATCTACATCTGCAGAACGTGAAGAATCAGTGGCATCTACATCTACAGAACGTGAAGAATCAGTGGCATCTACATCTACAGAACGTGAAGAATCAGTGGCATCTATATCTGCAGAACGTGAAGAACCAGTGGCATCTACATCTACAGAACGTGAAGAATCAGTGGTATCTACATCTGCAGAACGTGAAGAACCAGTGGCATCTACGTCTCCAGAACGTGATGAACCAGTGGTATCTACATCTGGAGAACGTGAAGAACCAGTGGCATCTACATCTGCAGAACGTGAAGAACCAGTGGCATCTACATCTGCAGAACGTGAAGAACCAGTGGCATCTACATCTGCAGAACGTGAAGAACCAGTGACATCTACATCTGCAGAACGTGAAGAACCAGTGGCATCTACATCTGCAGAACGTGAAGAACCAGTGGCATTTACATCTGCAGAACGTGAAGAACCAGTGGCATCTACATCTGCAGAACGTGATGTACCAGTGACATTTACATCTGCAGAACGTGAAAAACCAGTGGCATCTACATCTGCAGAACGTGATGTACCAGTGACATTTACATCTGCAGAACGTGAAGAACCAGTGGCATCTACATCTGCAGAACGTGAAGAACCAGTGGCATCTACATCTGCAGAACGCGAAGAACCAGTGGCATCTACATCTGCAGAACACGAAGAACCAGTGGCATCTACATCTGCAGAACGTTGAGAACCAGTGGCATCTATATCTGCAGAACGTGAAGAACCAGTGGCATCTATATCTGCAGAACGTGAAGAACCAGTGGCATCTACATCTGTAGAGCGTGAAGAACCAGTGGCATCTACATCTGCAGAACAGGAAGAACCAGTGGCATCTACATCTGCAGAACTTGAAGAATCAGTGGCATCTACATCTGCAGAACGCGAAGAACCAGTCGCATTTACATCTGCAGAACACGAAGAACCAGTGGCATCTACATCTGCAGAACGTGAAGAACCAGTGGCATCTACATCTGCAGAACGTGAAGAACCAGTGGCATCTACATCTGCAGAACACGAAGAACCAGTGGCATCTACATATACAGAACGTGAAGAACCAGTGACATTTACATCTGCAGAACTTGAAGAACCAGTGCCATCTACATCTGCAGAACGTGAAGAACCAGTGGCATCTACATCTGCAGAACGTGAAGAACCAGTGGCATCTACATCTGCAGAACGGGAAGAACCTGTGGCATCTACATCTGCAGAACGCGAAGAACGAGTGGCATCTACATCTAGAGAACGTGAAGAACCAGTGGCATCTACATCTGCACAACTTGAAGAACCAGTGGCATCTACATCTGCAGAACGTGAAGAATCAGTCGCATCTACATCTGCAGAACACAAAGAACCAGTGGCATCTTCATCTGCAGAACGTGAAGAACCAGTGGCATCTCCATCTGCAGAACGTGAAGAACCAGTGGCATCCACATCTGCAGAACACGACGAACCAGTGGCATCTACATCTGCAGAACTTGAAAAACCAGTGGCATCTACATCTACAGAACGTGAAGAACCAGTGGCATCTACATATGCAGAACTTGAAGAACTAGTGGCATCTACATCTGCAGAACGTGAAGAACCAGTCGCATCTACATCTGCAGAACACGAAGAACCAGTGGCATCTATAACTGCAGAACGTGAAGAACCAGTGGCATCTACATCTGCAGAACGTGAAGAACCAGTGGCATCTACATCTGCAGAACGTGAAAAACCAGTGGCATCTACATCTGCAGAACACGAAGAACCAGTGGCATCTACATCTGCAGAACGTGAAGAACCAGTGTCATCTACATCTGCAGAACGTGACGAACCAGTGGCATCTACATCTGCAGAACGTGAAGAACCAGTGGCATCTACATCTGCAGAACGCGAAGAACCAGTGGCATCTACATCTGCAGAACACGAAGAACCAGTGGCATCTACATCTGCAGAACGTTGAGAACCAGTGGCATCTATATCTGCAGAACGTGAAGAACCAGTGGCATCTATATCTGCAGAACGTGAAGAACCAGTGGCATCTACATCTGTAGAGCGTGAAGAACCAGTGGCATCTACATCTGCAGAACAGGAAGAACCAGTGGCATCTACATCTGCAGAACTTGAAGAATCAGTGGCATTTACATCTGCAGAACGCGAAGAACCAGTCGCATTTACATCTGCAGAACACGAAGAACCAGTGGCATCTACATCTGCAGAACGTGAAGAACCAGTGGCATCTACATCTGCAGAACGTGAAGAACCAGTGGCATCTACATCTGCAGAACACGAAGAACCAGTGGCATCTACATATACAGAACGTGAAGAACCAGTGACATTTACATCTGCAGAACTTGAAGAACCAGTGCCATCTACATCTGCAGAACGTGAAGAACCAGTGGCATCTACATCTGCAGAACGTGAAGAACCAGTGGCATCTACATCTGCAGAACGTGACGAACCAGTGGCATCTACATCTGCAGAACGTGAAGAACCAGTGGCATCTACATCTGCAGAACGCGAAGAACCAGTGGCATCTACATCTGCAGAACACGAAGAACCAGTGGCATCTACATCTGCAGAACGTTGAGAACCAGTGGCATCTATATCTGCAGAACGTGAAGAACCAGTGGCATCTATATCTGCAGAACGTGAAGAACCAGTGGCATCTACATCTGTAGAGCGTGAAGAACCAGTGGCATCTACATCTGCAGAACAGGAAGAACCAGTGGCATCTACATCTGCAGAACTTGAAGAATCAGTGGCATCTACATCTGCAGAACGCGAAGAACCAGTCGCATTTACATCTGCAGAACACGAAGAACCAGTGGCATCTACATCTGCAGAACGTGAAGAACCAGTGGCATCTACATCTGCAGAACGTGAAGAACCAGTGGCATCTACATCTGCAGAACACGAAGAACCAGTGGCATCTACATATACAGAACGTGAAGAACCAGTGACATTTACATCTGCAGAACTTGAAGAACCAGTGCCATCTACATCTGCAGAACGTGAAGAACCAGTGGCATCTACATCTGCAGAACGTGAAGAACCTGTGGCATGTACATCTGCAGAACACGAAGAACGATTGGCATCTACATCTGCAGAACGTGAAGAACCAGTGGCATCTACATCTGCAGAACACGAAGAACCAGTGGCATCTACATCTAGAGAACGTGAAGAACCAGTGGCATCTACATCTGCACAACTTGAAGAACCAGTGGCATCTACATCTGCAGAACGTGAAGAATCAGTCGCATCTACATCTGCAGAACACAAAGAACCAGTGGCATCTTCATCTGCAGAACGTGAAGAACCAGTGGCATCTACATCTGCAGAACGTGAAGAACCAGTGGCATCTACATCTGCAGAACACGACGAACCAGTGGCATCTACATCAGCAGAACTTGAAAAACCAGTGGCATCTACATCTACAGAACGTGAAGAACCAGTGGCATCTACATATGCAGAACTTGAAGAACTAGTGGCATCTACATCTGCAGAACGTGAAGAACCAGTGGCATCTACATCTGCAGAACGTGAAGAACCAGTGGCATCTACATCTGCAGAACGTGACGAACCAGTGGCATCTACATCTGCAGAACGTGAAGAACCAGTGGCATCTACATCTGCAGAACGCGAAGAACCAGTGGCATCTACATCTGCAGAACACGAAGAACCAGTGGCATCTACATCTGCAGAACGTTGAGAACCAGTGGCATCTATATCTGCAGAACGTGAAGAACCAGTGGCATCTATATCTGCAGAACGTGAAGAACCAGTGGCATCTACATCTGTAGAGCGTGAAGAACCAGTGGCATCTACATCTGCAGAACAGGAAGAACCAGTGGCATCTACATCTGCAGAACTTGAAGAATCAGTGGCATCTACATCTGCAGAACGCGAAGAACCAGTCGCATTTACATCTGCAGAACACGAAGAACCAGTGGCATCTACATCTGCAGAACGTGAAGAACCAGTGGCATCTACATCTGCAGAACGTGAAGAACCAGTGGCATCTACATCTGCAGAACACGAAGAACCAGTGGCATCTACATATACAGAACGTGAAGAACCAGTGACATTTACATCTGCAGAACTTGAAGAACCAGTGCCATCTACATCTGCAGAACGTGAAGAACCAGTGGCATCTACATCTGCAGAACGTGAAGAACCTGTGGCATGTACATCTGCAGAACACGAAGAACGATTGGCATCTACATCTGCAGAACGTGAAGAACCAGTGGCATCTACATCTGCAGAACACGAAGAACCAGTGGCATCTACATCTAGAGAACGTGAAGAACCAGTGGCATCTACATCTGCACAACTTGAAGAACCAGTGGCATCTACATCTGCAGAACGTGAAGAATCAGTCGCATCTACATCTGCAGAACACAAAGAACCAGTGGCATCTTCATCTGCAGAACGTGAAGAACCAGTGGCATCTACATCTGCAGAACGTGAAGAACCAGTGGCATCTACATCTGCAGAACACGACGAACCAGTGGCATCTACATCAGCAGAACTTGAAAAACCAGTGGCATCTACATCTACAGAACGTGAAGAACCAGTGGCATCTACATATGCAGAACTTGAAGAACTAGTGGCATCTACATCTGCAGAACGTGAAGAACCAGTGGCATCTACATCTGCAGAACGTGAAGAACCAGTGGCATCTACATCTGCAGAACGTGACGAACCAGTGGCATCTACATCTGCAGAACGTGAAGAACCAGTGGCATCTACATCTGCAGAACGCGAAGAACCAGTGGCATCTACATCTGCAGAACACGAAGAACCCGTGGCATCTACATCTGCAGAACGTTGAGAACCAGTGGCATCTATATCTGCAGAACGTGAAGAACCAGTGGCATCTATATCTGCAGAACGTGAAGAACCAGTGGCATCTACATCTGTAGAGCGTGAAGAACCAGTGGCATCTACATCTGCAGAACAGGAAGAACCAGTGGCATCTACATCTGCAGAACTTGAAGAATCAGTGGCATCTACATCTGCAGAACGCGAAGAACCAGTCGCATTTACATCTGCAGAACACGAAGAACCAGTGGCATCTACATCTGCAGAACGTGAAGAACCAGTGGCATCTACATCTGCAGAACGTGAAGAACCAGTGGCATCTACATCTGCAGAACACGAAGAACCAGTGGCATCTACATATACAGAACGTGAAGAACCAGTGACATTTACATCTGCAGAACTTGAAGAACCAGTGCCATCTACATCTGCAGAACGTGAAGAACCAGTGGCATCTACATCTGCAGAACGTGAAGAACCTGTGGCATCTACATCTGCAGAACACGAAGAACGAGTGGCATCTACATCTGCAGAACGTGAAGAACCAGTGGCATCTACATCTGCAGAACACGAAGAACCAGTGGCATCTACATCTAGAGAACGTGAAGAACCAGTGGCATCTACATCTGCACAACTTGAAGAACCAGTGGCATCTACATCTGCAGAACGTGAAGAATCAGTCGCATCTACATCTGCAGAACACAAAGAACCAGTGGCATCTTCATCTGCAGAACGTGAAGAACCAGTGGCATCTACATCTGCAGAACGTGAAGAACCAGTGGCATCTACATCTGCAGAACACGACGAACCAGTGGCATCTACATCAGCAGAACTTGAAAAACCAGTGGCATCTACATCTACAGAACGTGAAGAACCAGTGGCATCTACATATGCAGAACTTGAAGAACTAGTGGCATCTACATCTGCAGAACGTGAAGAACCAGTCGCATCTACATCTGCAGAACACGAAGAACCAGTGGCATCTATAACTGCAGAACGTGAAGAACCAGTGGCATCTACATCTGCAGAACGTGAAGAACCAGTGGCATCTACATCTGCAGAACGTGAAAAACCAGTGGCATCTACATCTGCAGAACACGAAGAACCAGTGGCATCTACATCTGCAGAGCGTGAAGAACCAGTGTCATCTACATCTGCAGAACGTGACGAACCAGTGGCATCTACATCTGCAGAACAGGAAGAACCAGTGGCATTTACATCTGCAGAACTTGAAAAACCAGTGGCATCTACATCTGCAGAACGTGAAGAACCAATGGCATCTACATTTACAGAACGTGAAGAACCAGTGGCATCTACATCTGCAGAACTTGAAGAACCAGTGGCATCTACATCGGTAGAACGTGAAGAACCAGTCACATCTACATCTGCAGAACACGAAGAACCAGTGGCATCTACATCTGCAGAACGTGAAGAACCAGTGGCATCTACATGTGCAGAACACGAAGAACCAGTGGCATCTACATCTACAGAACGTGAAGAACCAGTGACATTTACATCTGCAGAACTTGAAGAACCAGTGCCATCTACATCTGCAGAACACGAAGAACCAGTCGCATGTACATCTGCAGAACGTGAAGAAGCAGTGGGATCTACATCTATCGATACTTGAAGAATCAGTGGCATTTACATTTGCAGAACACGAAGAACCAGTGGCATCTACATCTTCAGAACGTGAAGAATCAGTGGCATCTACATCTGCAGAACGTGAAGAACCAGTGGCATCTACATCTGCAGAACGTGAAGAACCAGCGGCATCTACATCTGTAGGACGTGAAGAACCAGTGGCATCTACATCTGCAGAACGTGAAGAACCAGTGGCATCTACATCTGCAGAACGTGAAGAACCAGTGGCATCTACATCTGCAGAACGTGAAGAACCAGTGGCATCTACGTCTACTTGATATTATGCAACTGTTAAAGCCATTCCCCGTGTTTAGTGTGCATGCCGTACAACGTATTCGGAATCGACAGCGGTAAAGTTCGACTTACGAACAGACCCCTGGTTCCTAACTCCTATAGCCTTAACAGACTGTTGGGGCAAGTGCTGTTAGCGAGCACCTATGAAGGCCGGCACGGCACACGAGTGAGTGGCTAGCCGGGCAACCACGCCTTTGATTCCCTAGTGACGATGTTTACAACACCACGTTCTCATTTGAGGCCGAGTCGACCTAGGGGGAGAGGCCCAGGCCCGGATTCCGATAATCGTCGCCCGCTACACCGCCGCTCCCATACGCGCACGTACAACCAGCCCCTTCCTAGCCATTGCAGGGCTGCGCCTTTGCCCCTTGCAAATTCAACGCCAATATTCCGACTTGATTTGGCGCTGTCGAAACCGCAGGAATTGTCCTTTTGCTTCTTCCGGCGAAAGTCACGTTTAGAAAAGAGAAAATAATAAATTTAATAATAGCGCGCGACGTTTCGATTGCAACGCAAAGCAGCCATCGTCGGGTACAAATTGCAAGAGAAAACATAGCTCGTAAACTTAAGAAATGTAATGCAACACAGCACGGATAGTCGGCTAGCATAGCAGTCAACACCCCACCTGGTTGATCACGTTTCTTCCAATCGAAGCGTCGCGTGCTATTATTAAATCTGTTATTTTCTCTCTCTCTCTACGTGTACTTTACCGGAAGAGTAAATATTCCGCCTGAGAGTTTAAACAAAAGAATAAAACATAAGCCCTTAACCTGCGCGTCTCGCCCTCTCCCTCTGTCTCGCGCGCGCGCTATCCGCGACACTGCTGTTAACGAGCAGCACTCTATGATTGCCGGCACGGTATAGGAGGGGGTGCGTGGACGTCACCACGCCCGACCGCCTTTGTCTCCCCAGTGGCGATGTTTACTACACACCGCACCAGGTACTGATTTGAGGCTGAGTCGACCTAGGGGAGGCCCAGGACCGGTTCCGATAATCGTCACCGGTGTTGGCCGCGAACGGGAATCGAACTCGGGTTGCCGGCTTCGTAGCGCAGCGTAGCGCTAACCGATGCACCACCGCTCCCCCGCTCAATCGAGACAAAGACAAAGATCCCCCGTGTAGCCTGTAACAGACTGTTGGGGCAAGTGCTGTTAGCGAGCAGCACCTGTGAAGGCCGGCGCGGCATCACGAGGGGGTGGGTGGCCAACACCACACCCGGGCCGCCTTTGTCTCCCCAGTGGCGATGTTTACTACACGGCACCAGGTACTCATTTGAGGCTGAGGCGACCTAGAAGAGGCCCAGGACCGGTTCAGATAATCGCCACCGGTGTTGGCCGCGAGCGGGAATCGAACCCGGGTCACCGGCCTCGTAGCGCAGCGAAGCGGAACTGCGGTGCTGAAAGAATCGCGCAAGGCGCAAGCAGCAGCAGCAGGAGCAGGAGCAGCAGGAGCAGAAGCAGGAGCAGCAGCAGCAGGAGCAGCAGCAGGAGCAGAAGCAGCAGCAGCAGGACCAGCAGCAGGAGCAGCAGCAGCAGCAGGAGCAGCAGCAGCAGGAGCAGCAGCAGCAGCTAGCAGCAGCAGCAGCAGGAGCAGCAGCAGCAGCTAGCAGCAGCAGGAGCAGCAGCAGGAGCAGCAGCAGGAGCAGCAGCAGGAGCAGGAGCAGCAGCAGCAGGAGCAGCAGACAGCAGCAGGAGCAGCAGCAGCAGCAGCAGACAGCAGCAGCTAGCAGCAGCAGCAGCTAGCAGCAGCAGCTAGCAGCAGCAGCAGCAGCAGCTAGCAGCAGCAGCTAGCAGCAGCAGCTAGCAGCAGCAGCTAGCAGCAGCAGCAGCTAGCAGCAGCAGGAGCAGCAGCAGCAGCAGCAGACAGCAGCAGCTAGCAGCAGCAGCAGCAGCTAGCAGCAGCAGCTAGCAGCAGCAGCAGCAGCTAGCAGCAGCAGCAGCAGACAGCAGCAGCAGCAGACAGCAGCAGCTAGCAGCAGCAGCAGCAGCTAGCAGCAGCGGCAGCAGCAGCTAGCAGCAGCAGGAGCAGCAGCAGCAGGAGCAGCAGCAGCAGCTAGCAGCAGCAGACAGCAGCAGCAGCAGCTAGCAGCAGACAGCAGCAGCAGCTAGCAGCAGCAGCAGACAGCAGCAGCAGCAGCTAGCAGACAGCAGCAGCAGACAGCAGCAGCAGCAGCAGACAGCAGCAGCAGGAGCAGCAGCAGCAGCAGCTAGCAGCAGCAGGAGCAGGAGCAGCAGCAGGAGCCGTGGAAGCCCTGGAGGTTGACCCGCCGCCTCGCGGACGTCAGGGCAAGAAGCGTCGCAGCACTCAACCGAGACGTCGTCCGAGACGTCGTCCATTCAACGAGACGTCGTCCGAGACGTCGTCCATTCAACGAGAGGTCATTGGAGACGTCCTTCATTCACCAAGACGTCGTCCGAGACGTCGTCCATTCTCTGAGAAGTCTTCCAAAATGTCGTCCATTTCCCGAGACGTCGTTTATTCTCCGAGAAATCGTCAAAGACGTCGTCCGAGACGTCGCCCTTTCACCGAGACCTCATCCAAGACGTCGTCCAAGACGTCGTCTATTTACCGGAACGTTGTCCAAGACGTCGTTCGAGACATTGTCCATTCACCGAGATGCCATCGAATACGTCGTCAATTCACCGAGACATCGTCCAAGACGTCGCCCAAGACGTCGTCCTTTCACCGAGAAGTCGTCCAAGACGTCGTCCATTCACCGAGACGTCGTGCGAAACGTCGCCCATTCACCGAGACGTCGTCCTTCCATGTTCTGCGTCTGGGTTTGCGTCTCCCAAGTGGTTTGGCCCAATCGATTCCGACATCCCGCCGGGGTTTTTGATAATTTTTTTCCCCCTCTCCAGGAGGGGGAAGTTCACTCGCAGGTTCACTCCTCGTGGGGTCGTCTCTACGTGAGTTACGGTGACCCCCACGTTCACGCGCCAGACACCCACACACACAGACACACACACAGACACACACACAGACAGACACACACACACACACAGACACCCACACACACAGACACACAACAACAACAACCGCCATTCGCCACTAAGTGGCGGATCATTGGGGGGACACGTGCCCCCCCCCCTCCACAGGCTCCTCCAGTGGATGTCCCTCCCCCCCCCCTTCTCTTTCCCGCTGGCCGGAGAGAAGCGTGGCAGCACCGGTCGGTGAAGGGCGACTCACGGTGGAGGTGCCCCGCTCGCTACCAGTTGACGCTCGGGGCAGACGGAGCCAAGAGTCGTGGGGCCGACGTTGAATTGTCGACGTGGGAAGTCCCAAGCCAACGCGGAATTAATGATAATTGTCAATAAATTATAATTACCAATAAATGATCATTGTCATTTATAGTGATGATGTGTGAACGTCACAAACTTGCCGGGTGGCGGAGGGGTTTATAACATGGATTTGGGTCGAACCCCAAACTAAAACTAATATGCATTCTAAACTATAAACTAAACACGTTTTTAAAAATATTTTTTGACCAGGTAAGGCCCACCGTGCGGAACAGATGGAGATTAGTCCACACACTATTCTGTACCGCCATCTCCTGGCCAGATCCAGGGCGGACCTCTCCTCCTCGACACCCACCCACTAAACTCACCCACCCACCAAACTCACCCACCCACCCACCAAACCCACCCACCAAACTTACCCACCTACCCAACCAAACTCACCCACCCACCAAACTCACCCACCCACCAAACTTACCCACCTACCCAACCAAACCCACCCACCAAACCCACCCACCTACCCAACCAAACCCACCCACCCACCAAACCCACCCACCCACCAAACCCACCTACCCAACCAAACCCACCCACCCACCAAACTCACCCACCCACCCACCAAACTCACCCACCCACCAAACTCACCCACCTACCCAACCAAACCCACCCACCCACCAAACCCACCCACCCACCAAACCCACCCACCCACCAAACCCACCCACCAAACTTACCCACCTACCCAACCAAACCCACCCACCCACCAAACTCACCCACCCACCAAACTCACCCACCCACCAAACTCACCCACCCACCAAACTCACCCACCTACCCAAACCCACCCACCCACCAAACTCACCCACCCACCAAACTCACCTACCCACCAAACTCACCCACCCACCAAACTTACCCACCTACCCAACCAAACCCACCCACCCACCAAACTCACCCACCCACCAAACTCACCCACCCACCAAACTCACCCACCAAACCCACCCACCAAACTCACCCACCCACCAAACTCACCCACCCACCAAACTCACTCACCCACCAAACTCACCTACCCACCAAACTCACCCACCCACCAAACTCACCCACCTACCCAACCAAACCCACCCACCCACCAAACTCACCCACCCACCAAACTCACCCACCCACCCTCCAAACCCACCCACCCACCCACGGGGGTGGAATGGAGTTTCACAACAAACGCGCGTGCGCGCGTGTGATCCACCAACCCCTGACTGACCGCTGCCTCCGCAGGTGCTGCGTTAGAGGCCACGTGCGAATTTGGCCGCCTGTAAATGTCCACGTAGTGGTGGTGGTTATGATGATGATAAGCCACTTTCTTTAAGCTATCGTTAGTGATGGCCAGGTAGCTTCTGATTGTTAAAACAAATATACAGCTCAGCGAGCCATCAGTGGTGAAGTAAACAAAAACAAATCTAGTTTATAGTTTAACTGTAAGAGTAAACGAAAGCCTGCGTTAGTCACGAATTAAAACAACAAAAAAACACCGTTAACATGGATCGCCTCGCGAGATGCAAGCCGATGAGCGTCTCCGGTTAATTGATGGCATCCTTGGCGGGCTCCCCCACATCCCCCCGCTCCATAATCCCGCAAGGGGAAACGCCACATTGTCTAATTAATCAGGCCACTAATGTCACGTGAAGCCACATCGGACATGCTAATGGCACTTACGGGGGTAGCGGAGGGAGGTTGGAGGAGGTGGGTTAGGTGCAGCAAGCGCGAGGCACGGGGTGAAGTAAAAACACTTCGTCAATGTCGCTGCGGCCTCATTAGCTGAGCGGAGTTGGCGGTGGGGAGCGGTGGTGGTGGTGTAGTGGTGGTGGTGTAGTGGTGGTACAGCGGTGGTACAGCGGTGGTGCAGTGGTGGTGGTGGTGTAGTGGTGGTGGTGTAGTGGTGGTACAGCGGTGGTACAGCGGTGGTGCAGTGGTGGTGTAGTGGTGGTGTAGTGGTGGTACAGCGGTGGTGGTGGTGTAGTGGTGGTGTAGTGGTGGTGCAGCGGTGGTGGTGGTGTAGTGGTGGTGTAGTGGTGGTGTAGTGGTGGTACAGCGGTGGTGGTGGTGTAGTGGTGGTGTAGTGGTGGTGCAGCGGTGGTGGTGGTGTAGTGGTGGTGTAGTGGTGGTGTAGTCGTGGTACAGCGGTGGTGGTGTAGCGGTGGTGTAGTGGTGGTGTAGCGGTTGTGCAGCGGTGGTGGTGGTGTAGTGGTGGTGCAGCGGTGGCGTGGTGGTGGTGGAGCGGTGGTGGAGCGGTGGTGCAGTGGTGGTGTAGTGGTGCTATAGTGGATGTGGAGCAGTGGTGCAGCGGTGGTACAGTGGTGGTGGAGCGGTGGTGGTGGTGTAATCGTGGTGCAGCGGTGGTGTAGTGGTGGTGTAGTGGTGGTGGAGCGGTGGTGTAGTGGTGGTGGAGCGGTGGTGTAGTGGTGGTGGAGCGGTGGTGCAGCGGTGGTGGAGTGGTGGTGGAGTGATGGTGTAGTGTTGGTGGAGCGGTGGTGCAGTGGTGGTGTAGTGGTGGTGTAGCGCTGGTGCAGCGTTGGGGAGCGGTGGTGCAGCGGTTAGCGCACTGCGCTGCGCTCAATGCGAATCTAGCGAACCGGATTTCCATTTCCCGCTCACGGCCAATAAGGGCGGCAAATGCCTCAACCTGGTCCTGGGCCTCCCCTAGGTCGAGTCAGCCTCAAGTGAGTACAGCCTCGAAGGGAGACAAAGGCGGCCGGGAGTGCTGTTGGTCAGCACCCGCCCCCTCGTGTGCCGTGCCGACCTTCATTCGGTGTTCACTAACAGCACTTGCCCCAACAGTCTGTTAAGGCTATACGGAGCGAGTGGACTACTCCACCCAGCTACCACAATACAACCACGCATACTCAGGTGGAGCGAGTGGACTACTCCACTCAGCTACCCCAATACAACCACGCGTACCCTGGTGGAGCGAGTGGACTACTCCACTCAGCTACCCCGATACAACCACACGTACCCTGGTGGAGCGAGTGGACTACTCCACTCAGCTACCACAATACAACCACACGTACCCTGGTGGAGCGAGTGGTCTACTCCACTCAGCTACCACAATACAACCACGCGTACCCATGGTGGAGCGAGTGGTCTACTCCACTCAGCTACCCCGATACAACCACACGTACCCTGGTGGAGCGAGTGGACTACTCCACTCAGCTACCCCAATACAACCACAGGTACCCTGGTGGAGCGAGTGGTCTACTCCACTCAGCTACCACAATACAACCACACGTACCCTGGTGGAGCGAGTGGTCTACTCCACTCAGCTACCCCGATACAACCACACGTACCCTGGTGGAGCGTGTGGACGACTCCACTCAGCTACCACAATACATCCACGGGTACCCTGGTGGAGCGAGTGGACTACTCCACTCAGCTACCCCCAAAACAACCACGGGTACCCTGGTGGAGCGAGTGGACTACTCCACTCAGCTACCCCAATACAACCACGCGTACCCTGGTGGAGCGAGTGGTCTACTCAACTCAACTACCCGATACAACCACGCATACTCTGGTGGAGCGAGTGGACTACTCCACTCAGCTACCCCGATACAAACACGCGTACCCTGGTGGAGCGAGTGGACTACTCCACTCAGCTACCCCGATACAAACACGCGTACCCTGGTGGAGCGAGTGGACTACTCCACTCAGCTACCCGGATACAACCACGCGCACCCTGGTGGAGCGAGTGGACTACTCCACTCAGCTACCCCGATACAACCACACGTACCCTGGTGGAACGAGTGGACTACTCCACTCAGCTACCACAATACAACCACGCGTACCCTGGTGGAGCGAGTGGACTACTCCACTCAGCTACCCCAATACAACCACGCGTACCCAGGTGGAGCGAGTGGACTACTCCACTCAGCTACCACAATACAACCACACGTACCCTGGTGGAGCGAGTGGTCTACTCCACTCAGCTACCACAAAACAACCACACGTACCCTGGTGGAACGAGTGGACTACTCCACCCAGCTACCACAATACAACCACGCGTACCCTGGTGGAGCGAGTGGACTACTCCACTCAGCTACCCCCAAAACAACCACGTGTACCCTGGTGGAGCGAGTGGACTACTCCACTCAGCTACCCCGATACAACCACGCGTACCCTGGTGGAGCGAGTGGACTACTCCACTCAGCTACTCCCAAAACAACCACGTGTACCCTGGTGGAGCGAGTGGTCTACTCCACTCAGCTACCCCGATACAACCACACGTACCCTAGTGGAGCGAGTGGTCTACTCCACTCAGCTACCCCAATACAACCACACGTACGCTGGTGGAGCGAGTGGACTACTCCACTCAGCTACCCCGATACAATCACGCGTACCCTGGTGGAGCGAGTGGACTACTCCACTCAGCTACCCCGATACAACCACGCGTACCCTGGTGGAGCGAGTGGACTACTCCACTCAGCTACCCCGATACAACCAGACGTACCCTGGTGGAGCGAGTGGTCTACTCAACTCAACTACCCGATACAACCACGCATACTCTGGTGGAGCGAGTGGACTACTCCACTCAGCTACCCCGATACAAACACGCGTACCCTGGTGGAGCGAGTGGACTACTCCACTCAGCTACCCCGATACAAACACGCGTACCCTGGTGGAGCGAGTGGACTACTCCACTCAGCTACCCGGATACAACCACGCGCACCCTGGTGGAGCGAGTGGACTACTCCACTCAGCTACCCCGATACAACCACACGTACCCATGGTGGAGCGAGTGGACTACTCCACTCAGCTACCCCGATACAACCACGCGTACCCTGGTGGAGCGAGTAGACTACTCCACTCAGCTACCCCGATACAACCACACGTACCCATGGTGGAGCGAGTGGACTACTCCACTCAGCTACCCCGATACAACCACACGTACCCTGGTGGAGCGAGTGGTCTACTCCACTCAGCTACCCCGATACAACCACGCGTACCCTGGTGGAGCGAGTGGTCTACTCCACTCAGCTACCACAATACAACCACACGTACCCTGGTGGAGCGAGTGGTCTACTCCACTCAGCTACCCCGATACAACCACGCGTACCCTGGTGGAGCGAGTGGTCTACTCCACTCAGCTACCCCGATACAACCACGGGTACCCTGGTGGAGCGAGTGGACTAATCCACTCAGCTACCACAATACAACCAGACGTTCCCTGGTGGAGCGAGTGGACTACTCCACTCAGCTACCACAATACAACCACGCGTACCCTGGTGGAGCGAGTGGACTACTCCACTCAGCTACCACAATACAACCACACGTACCCTGGTGGAGCGAGTGGACTACTCCACTCAGCTACCCCAATACAAACACGCGTACCCTGGTGGATCGAGTGGTCTACTCCACTCAGCTACCCCGATACAACCAGACGTACCCTGGTGGAGCGAGTGGACTACTCTACTCAGCTACCACAATACAACCACGCATACTCTGGTGGAGCGAGTGAACTACTCCACTCAGCTACCCCGATACAACCACGCGTACCCTGGTGGAGCGAGTGGTCTACTCCACTCAGCTACCCCGATACAACCACACGTACCCTAGTGGAGCGAGTGGACGACTCCACTCAGCTACCCCGATACAACCACACGTACCCTGGTGGAGCGAGTGGACTACTCTACTCAGCTACCACAATACAACCACGCATACTCTGGTGGAGCGAGTGAACTACTCCACTCAGCTACCACAATACAACCACGCGTACCCTGGTGGAGCGAGTGGTCTACTCCACTCAGCTACCCCGATACAACCACGCGTTCCCTGGTGGAGCGAGTGGACTACTCCACTCAGCTACCACAATACAACCACACGTACCCTGGTGGAGCGAGTGGACTACTACACTCAGCTACCCCAATACAACCACACGTACCCTGGTGGAGCGAGTGGACTACTCCACCCAGCTACCCCGATACAACCACACGTACCCTGGTGGAGCGAGTGGTCTACTCCACTCAGCTACCCCAATACAACCACACGTACCCTGGTGGAGCGAGTGGACTACTCCACCCAGCTACCCCGATACAACCACACGTACCCTGGTGGAGCGAGTGAACTACTCCACTCAGCTACCCCAATACAACCACACGTACCCTGGTGGAGCGAGTGGACTACTACACTCAGCTACCCCAATACAACCACACGTACCCTGGTGGAGCGAGTGGACTACTCCACCCAGCTACCCCGATACAACCACACGTACCCTGGTGGAGCGAGTGGTCTACTCCACTCAGCTACCACAATACAACCACACGTACCCTGGTGGAGCGAGTGGACTACTCCACTCAGCTACCACAATACAACCACACGTACCCTGGTGGAGCGAGTGGACTACTCCACTCAGCTACCCCGATACAACCACGCGTACCCTGGTGGAGCGAGTGGACTACTCCACTCAGCTACCACAATACAACCACGCGCACCCTGGTGGAGGGAGTGGACTACTCCACTCAGCTACCCCGATACAACCACGCGTACCCTGGTGGAGCGAGTGGACTACTCCACTCAGCTACCACAATACAACCAGACGTACCCTGGTGGAGCGAGTGGACTACTCCACTCAGCTACCACAATACAACCACGTGTACCCTGGTGGAGCGAGTGGACTACTCCACTCAGCTACCACAATACAACCACGCGTACCCTGTTGGAGCGAGTGGTCTACTCCACTCAGCTACCACAATACAACCACGCGTACCCTGGTGGAGCGAGTGGACTACTCCACTCAGCTACCCCGATACAACCACGCATACCCTGGTGGAGCGAGTGGACTACTCCACTCAGCTACCACAATACAACCACACGTACCCTGGTGGAGCGAGTGGACTACTCCACTCAGCTACCACAATACAACCACGAATACTCTGGTGGAGCGAGTGGACTACTCCACTCAGCTACCCCCAAAACAACCAGGACTGATAAGCATTCCTACCAGGATTGCGATGATCAACAAACGTTGAAACTCACACCCAGGGCGCTCCTGCTCTTTCTGTTTAAACTCCACACGGGACGATGCCACGCGTGCGTCATGTATGTTGCTTGCATGTGAACAACCCAACATTGCCAACCAGCAAGCCCCCACGCACACACAAAAGTCACGACTTCGCATTGAAACCAGCCGGATGGGTGTTCTTCCAAGGCTGCTGCTGCTGTACGGCTGGTGACGCTGCTGCTGCTGATGGTTGTTGTTGTTGTTGCCGACATGATGTCACGGTACTCGGATTGTAAGTGTTGTAGTGGGTTTACTCTCCAACACACAACCGGTTAATGCTGAACAAGTATACTACACTATACACTACACGATACACTATACTGTACACTACACTATACAACTACACTATACTCTAATATACACTACACTATACACTACACTATACACTACACTGTACTTTAATATACACTACACTATACACTACACTATACACTACACTACTATACACTGCACTACACACAACACTACTATACACTACACTATACACTACACTATACACTGCACTATACAACTACACTATACACTACACTATAAATGTAAATGTTGTAGAGGGTTTACTCTCCAACACACATCTGGTTAATGCTGAACTTCTATGCTACACTATACACTACACTGGACACTGCACTATACATTATACTGCCATATTATATACTACTATACACTATATTATATACTACACTGCTATATTATACACTACTAAACACTACACTATACACTACACTATACACTACACTGTTATATTATACACTACTATACACTACACTGCTATATTATACACTACTATACACTACACTATACACGATACTATACACTGCACTACACACTACACTATACACTACACTATACATACACACTATACACTACACTATACACTACACCATACACTGCACTATAATTTTAAATGTCATGAATCAAGGCTAAACAAACATAGCTCACGAACAAAGCCCCTCATGCAATAGCGACGGGACCCTCAACACAACAGATCCATGCTACTCGGCCTAACCTCTCCTCGACAAACAACGACATTCATTTACTACTGTAATGAGCCAAAAAAATGTCTGTGTCCCGCGCGTTGACGTCACTCCACGTCGGCCAACCCCCCTCATGAATAATCATGAGCGGGTGACGTCCTCCACATGGACCCACCCCCCCTCATGAATAATCATGAGCGGGTGACGTCTTCCACATGGACCCACCTCCCCTCATGAATAATCATGAGCGGGTGACGTCCTCCACATAGACCCATCCCCCTTCATGAATAATCATGAGCGGGTGACGTCCTCCACATAGACCCACCCCCCCTCATGAATAATCATGAGCGGGTGACGTCTTCCAAATGGACACCCCCCCCACCATAAATATTAATTAGCGGGTGACGTCACTCCACATGGGTGGGGGGCGAGGCGCCTCCTCCCCACTCCTCGGCGTCAACTCACAACCCTCACTACCAAGGCAGAACCCTCACGTCACGTGATCTCCGTAACGCTGTTGAGACATCAAAGTAAAAAGGACGTCATGATGAACAAGGGATTATAATCTTAATATGAAATAGGTCTGTGTCAATGCGCCCTTACAAATTGCACACGAATTGATACAACGAATACATCACGTCACGTTCTGCTGTCCGCTTGCAAGTTTCAGATTTACTGCAATACACCCGTCCTTGGACGGGCAAAAGGCTAGTGGATATATATTGCATAAGTAATTGGGTGAATTATTCAATTTAACAATTGTTTAATTAATGATTTATTCAGGGACGCGTGTGTGTCTGTATGTATACACTTCTGAATCGACATTCGACCTAATTGCCGGCTTCCAATCGAAGCCACCGCCAAATTCTTATCCACTGCTGGATGGATGCCTCCGAAAATCCCTCCGTGTACGCCCGGGCGCACTCTGGCCACGTGGAGCTGTAATCCGTGGTAACCCAGTGAGCTCGCGACTCGATCATGCCCGGCTATCTCCTCTTGCGGATCGCAATCCCCGTCTCGCAAGAAATCGATGACATTGATTTTTGGAGGCAGGGTGGGTTGGAGTGGGTGGGTGGGTGGGTTTTGGTGGGTGGGTGGTTTGGTGGGTAGGTGGGTGGGTGTGTAGTTTGGTGGGTTGGAGGGTGGATGGGTTAGTGGGTTTCTGGGTGGAGTTTGCATGATCTCCCCCTGTCCAGCAGAGTGAGAGTGAGTGGAGTTTGTATGATCTCCCCCTGTCCAGCAGAGTGAGAGTGAGTGAGTGGAGTTTGTATGATCTCCCCCTGTCCAGCAGAGTGAGAGTGAGTGAGTGGAGTTTGTATGATATCCCCTGTTCTGCAGAGTGAGAGTGAGTGGAGTTTGTATGATCTTCCCCTTTTCTGTAGAGTGTGAGTGAGTGGAGTTTGTATGATCTCCCCTGTTCTGCAGAGTGAGAGTGAGTGGAGTTTGTGTGATCTCTCTCTGTTCTGCAGAGTGTGAGTGAGTGAGTGGAGTTTGTGTGATCTCCCCCTGTTTTGCAGTGAGAGTGAGTGGAGTTTGTATGATCTCCCCCTGTTCTTCAGAGTGAGAGTGAGTGGAGTTTGTATGATCTCCCCCTGTTCTGCAGAGTGAGAGTGAGTGAGTGGAGTTTATATGATCTCCCCTTGTTCTACAGAGTGAGAGTGAGTGAGTGGAGTTTGTTTGATCTCCCCCTGTTCTGCAGAGTGAGAGTGAGTGAGCGGAGTTTGTATGATCTCCCCTGTTCTTCAGAGTGAGAGTGAGTGGAGTTTGTATGATCTCCCCCTGTTCTGCAGAGTGAGAGTGAGTGAGTGGAGTTTGTATGATCTCCCCTGTTCTGCAGAGTGAGTGAGTGGAGTTTGTATGATCTCCCCCTGTTCTTCAGAGTGAGAGTGAGTGGAGTTTGTATGATCTCCCCCTGTTCTGCAGAGTGAGAGTGAGTGAGTGGAGTTTATATGATCTCCCCTTGTTCTACAGAGTGAGAGTGAGTGAGTGGAGTTTGTTTGATCTCCCCCTGTTCTGCAGAGTGAGAGTGAGTGAGCGGAGTTTGTATGATCTCCCCTATTCTGCAGAGTGAGCGGAGTTTGGATGATCTTCCCCTGTTCTGCAGTGAGAGTGAGTGAGTGGAATTTGAGTGATCTCCCCCTGTTCTGCAGAGTGAGTGAGTGGAGTTTGTGTGATCTCCCCCTGTTCTGCAGAGAAAGAGTGAGCGAGTGGAGTTTGTGTGATCTCCCCCTGTTCTACAGAGTGAGTGAGTGGAGTTTCTATGATCTTCTGTTCTGCAGAGAGAGAGAGTGAGTGGAGTTTGTATGATCTCCCCCTGTTCTGCAGAGAGCGAGAGAGTGAATGAGTGGAGTTTGTATGATCTCTCTCTGTTCTGCAGAGTGTGAGTGAATGAGTGGAGTTTGTATGATCTCCCCCTGTTCTGCAGAGAGAGTGAGTGAGTGGAGTTTGTGTGATCTCTCTCTGTTCTGCAGAGAGAGTGAGTGAGTGGAGTTTGGATGATCTCTCCCTGTTCTGCAGAGGGAGAGTGAGTGAGTGGAGTGTGTATCATCTCCCCCTGTTCTACAGAGTGAGTGAGTGGAGTGTGTATCATCTCCGCCTGTTCTGCAGAGTGTGAGTGAGTGAGTGGAGTTTGTGCCGACCTTCGTAGGTGGTGCTACTCGCTCTCAGCGCTTGCCCCAACAGTTCGTTAAAGCAACACTCGTGCGGGATGGGTGTGTGGGGGGGAGTCTTTCTCTTTGTGTCGTGCATGAGCGCGGCTGTTGCTGATCGATACCGGGGATAAATAGCAAAACGAGTACAGATGGCAATCCCAGAATGCACTGCTGCAAGAGCAACGGTCCGTTTAGAAAGAGGGCATCGAGACGTCCACGTGGGTGCCCCCCACCTCATCTCCACCCCCCCCCACTTTTCACACCCCCCCCCCACCAATCTCCCCGCTTGAGAAGAGAGATAAGTGGAGCTCAGGTGGGTCACACTCCGTGTTTGGCATTATCGATGGAGGCGCAGTCTGTGTGAGTGAGAGCCCTTGAATGTGCGCGTGTGTGTGGGTGTGTGTGTGTAAGTGTGTAGGTGTGTGTGTTGGTGTGTGTATCGGTATCTTTCGGTGTGTCGGTGTGTGTGTGTGTTGGTGTGTGTCTGTGTGTGTGTTGGTGTCAGTGTCTGTGTGTGTTGGTGTGTGTGTGTGTCGGTATCTGTGTGTGTGTAAGTGTGTTGGTGTGTGTGTGTGTCGGTGTCTGTGTTGGTGTGTTGGTGTGTGTCAGTGTCTGTGTTGGTGTCAGTGTCTGTGTCTAGGTGTGTTGGTGTGTGTGTCGGTATCTGTGTGTGTGTAAGTGTGTTGGTGTGTGTCGGTATCTGTGTGTGTGTAAGTGTGTTGGTGTGTGTGTGTCGGTGTCTGTGTGCGTGTGTGTTGGTGCCTCATGGTGCACATAGCCTGGCACAAGCGTCGCGGTGACATCACCGCCACTTAGTGGCGAATGGCGGTTGTTGTTGTGTGTCGGTGTCTGTGTGTGTGTAAGTGTGTTGGTGTTTGTGTGTCGGTGTCTGTGTGTGTGTTGGTGTGTTGGTGTGTGTGTAAGTGTGTTGGTGTGTGTGTAGGTGTCTGAGTGTGTGTAGGTGTCTGTGTGTGTGTAAGTGTGTTGGTGTGTGTGTGTCCGTGTCTGTGTGTGTGTAGGTGTGTTGGTGTGTGTGTCGGTGTCTGTGTGTGTGTTGGTGTGTTGGTGTGTGTGTAAGTGTGTTGTTGTGTGTGTCTGTGTGTGTTTAGGTGTGTTGGTGTGTGTGTAAGTGTGTTGGTGTGTGTGTGTCGGTGTCTGTGTGTGTTTAGGTGTGTTGGTGTGTGTGTAAGTGTGTTGGTGTGTGTGTGTGTCGGTGTCTGTGTGTGTTTAGGTGTGTTGGTGTGTGTGTAAGTGTGTTGGTGTTTGTGTGTCGGTGTCTGTGAGTGTGTCGGTGTACGAGTGTGTGTAGGTGTCTGTGTGTGTGTAAGTGTGTTGGTGTGGGTGTGTGTCGGTGTCTGTGTGTGTGTTGGTGTGTTGGTGTGTGTGTAAGTGTGTTGGTGTGTGTGTGTGTCGGTGTCTGTGTGTGTAGGTGTGTTGGTGTGTGTGTGTGTCGGTGTCTGAGTGTGTGTAGGTGTCTGTGTGTGTGTAAGTGTGTTGGTGTGTGTGTGTCGGTGTCTGTGTGTGTGTAGGTGTGTTGGTGTGTGTGTGTCGGTGTCTGTGTGTGTGTCTGTGTGTGTGGGGAGTGGTAGTGTAGCGGTTAGCGCTACGCTGCGCTACGAATCTGACGACACGAGTTCGATCCGCGCTCACGGCCAACACCGGTGACGTGTATTCGAACCTGTCTTGGGCCTCCCCTAGGTCGACTTAGCATCAAATGAGTACCTGGTGCGTTGTGTAAACATCTACACTGGGGAGACAAAGGCGGTCAGGCGTGGTGCTGGCCACCCACCCCCTCGTGTACCGTTCTGGCCTTCATAGGTGCTCGCTAACAGCAATTGCCCCTACAGTCTGGTATGGTGGCAATCCATGTGCAGACTGACATCGTCACAACTGCCTGTACCACAGGGCGGGGATACCAGGATTGCTTGGGAAAGGTCCAGCAAAGATTATTCGACATCGCCTAGCCAGCACTGATGCTATATTCTCTGTGCGCCCGCTATACATCAGAGGTGTAGGGAATTCCCACAAGACCTACATCTCTGCTTTATTGACCAGGCCAAGGCCTATGATACCATCAGTAGGCCAGGGATGTGGACAGTTCTTCGTAGTTTCGGAGTCCCTGACTCTCTGCTCACGATCATTAAGGGCCTTCGTGATGGCGGGCAGGCAAAGCTACGTGGCCAGGAGTCGGAGCTATTCCCTGTTCACCTTGGGGTGCGACAGGGATGTCCTCTGGCTCCCACATTATAGAACATCATCTTTAACCAGAAGCTTTCCATGGCTGTACCGGAGGAATTCCCATCTGGTACAGATGCAGTGGGAGGCTGATCGATGCGGTCGAGGGATGGCTCCCGTTTGGTCAACAATGTTAGGTATATTCTTAGTTTTTTCGGTAAAGTCACGT
Source organism: Petromyzon marinus (assembly GCF_048934315.1). Classification (NCBI taxonomy): domain Eukaryota; kingdom Metazoa; phylum Chordata; class Hyperoartia; order Petromyzontiformes; family Petromyzontidae; genus Petromyzon; species Petromyzon marinus. The sequence goes on from NC_133724.1 coordinate 6,325,440, forward strand.
TGAAGAGAAACAACAAAATAATATATATAAAACAATAAAAAATCTCACGACGTTTCGACCATAACTCAAACGGTCATCTTCAGGTGTGTTGGTTTGCATAAATTTATTTTTAAACGGCGCAATTATTTATTTATAAAAACACGTTAGCGTCACGCGCAGCGATTTGGCAGTTTGCCCAGGACTAGTCCATCTATATCAGATAAAATCAGACTTATACGCACAGAACTAGATCAGTTAGACAAGACACTCTACAAATCACACTTATCATTGACGGCAATAATGTCCACATCGGATTGGGAACATGTAGACAATATGACTGCCTCTTCAGCTGCTACTATGTCGACCAAATGTAAGGAAAACCTGATTTCCAAATTTAACCTCTTCAACAAAAGACCGGACCCACACACCAAAAAGTTAGACGTTAATAAAGTCGTAATTAATCGCAGTAACAGTTCTATTTCCGATGGTCTGAAATCCGTTTTAGCTAAAGGTCTAAACTTTGCAGTCACACCAAAACACATACCAGTTAATGATATAATTGCCCAAGTAGACGTTGCTCTCAGGGGCCTGGGTCACATCGCTGCAGACGTAGCAAGATCTGAAATCGCTGCAACCCTCAAAAACGCTAAGATGCCAGCTAGCAACCTCAGCAAAGATGAGCGTTTTGAATTATATAAATTAAAAAAGAGGAATGATATTGTAGTCCTCTCAGCTGACAAAGGCAATGCTACTGTCATCATGGATAAAATAGAATACAACAACAAAATTAAAGAATTACTCGACGATGGTAGTTATACAAAAATAAAAAGAGATCCCACCAACAGCCTCGTCACACAAACCAACAAAATAATTTCTGATTCAACCGCATTAATTGATCAATCTAAACAGTTTTCGTTGAAACCTTCTGCTGCCAGGCCACCAAGATTATACGGCTTACCTAAAATACATAAAGTTGATACACCTCTTCGTCCCATAGTCTCTACTATCAGCTCCCCCACCTACAAACTAGCTCGTTTTTTGTCTGAAATCCTGCATCCTTTCACTGGAAAGACCACCTCTGCGGTACAAAATTCTACTCACCTGGTATCGATAATCAAGGGTATTTCCCTGTCCCCAGACGACCTGCTTGTCAGTTTTGATGTAGTTTCCTTATTCACCAAGGTTCCTGTACCTGACACCATTGCAATCATTGAAGACTTGGTTCATCAAGGACTAAACACTGAGGTACCCCCCCTGGTGAGACACTGTTTAACCAATACATACTTCACTTGGAATGGAACTTTCTACAAACAAACTGAGGGCACCCCAATGGGCTCCCCCCTTTCTCCAGTTATAGCTAACATTTTCATGGAGAAATTTGAGACTGACGCCATCCAGACTGCCACTCTGCGCCCAACCTTATGGAAGAGGTACGTGGATGACACTTTTGTCATCTGGCCACATGGCCGGCCTGCTCTAGACCAATTCTTCGACCACATCAATTCCATACACCCAGCCATCAGATTTACCATGGAAGTCGAAATAGATGGCAAGATACCTTTTTTGGATGTCCTAATTAAAAAGAGACCTGATGGTTCAATGAGCCACTCTGTCTACAGGAAAGCTACCCATACGGATGCTTATCTGAAACCGGATTCCCACCACCATCCATCACAGAAGAATTCTCTCATCAAGACTCTGTATCATAGAGCCCAATGCATATCTGACCAGGAACACATAAGCAGTGAACTCAAGCACGTACACCAAGCTCTTAGGGCTAATGGTTACTCCGACTATACAATCCGCAAAGCTATCACTCAAACCATGAAGAAGAACCCTCTTGAGGAGCCTTTCAAAACCATCACTTTACCCTACATTGCTGGGATCACAAAAAAGATCTCCAAAATCTTGAATGAACACAAGATCCAGGTCCGTTTCAACACATTACATAAAATCCGTGATCTGGTTCCGTCTGTAAAAGATGTGATTCCGGACATACAATACCCTGGTGTCTACAAACTAAGTTGCCTCTGTGGTAGTAGTTACATTGGAGAAACCAAACGCCATGTCTCGGACCGCATTCGTGAACACAAAGCAGACCTTAAACACGGTAGGACCAACACCTCGGCCGTAGCAGATCATTGTTCTAATTCAGTAGGCTCACATGCCATTGACTTTTCCAAGACAGAGGTTCTTTGTAAGCCATCTGGCTTCCATGAGAGATTCGTTCATGAGGCTATCCACATATACAAGCACAGAGACAATTTCAACCGAGAAGATGGATTCTATCTTAGCAATCATTGGAAAGATTTGATAAACCATTTCAGTTCTTAATTGATTGTTCACGCTTACAGTGGCTTTCAGACAGCATACATTATAAAAAATTTCGTCTCCCCCCTCCTCTTTTCAAAATATAGATGGACTAGTCCTGGGTAAACTGCCAAATCGCTGCGCGTGACGCAAACGTTATTTTATAAATAAAGAAATGCGCCGTTTAAAAATAAATTTATGCAAACCAACACACCTGAAGATGACCGTTTGAGTTATGGT
>NC_133724.1:6332968-6450468 GCF_048934315.1 Petromyzon marinus
TGATTACGAGTCTTCTTGCTGAATGCAGAATACACGGGCAAAGACAACAACAACAACAAATCCCCCGTATTGCCTTAAACCAATACGCGGCAATTCGCCACTAAGTGACGGTGACGTCACCACGGGGCCTGTGCCAGGCTGGGTGCACTTTGAGGCTACCGCGTGAAGTGTCGAAGGCTCATCACTGACAGGAGGAGGTCACGGGGACAGACCCTGCAGGTGCCATGGGTTGGCTGACTGAGATGACCGGCAGATGCACCACCAGCTGTACCCCCTACTGTGCCAGGCTAGGTGCAGGAAGTCACGGGACAGACCCTGCAGGTGCCAAGGGTTGGCTGACTGAGATGACCGGTAGATGCACCACCAGCAGTACCCCCTACTGTGCCAGGCTATGTGCAGGAGGTCACGGCACAGACCCTGCAGGTGCCATGGGTCGGCTGACTGAGATGACCACTGGTAGATGCACCACCAGCTGTACCCCCTACTGTGCCAGGCTAGGTGCAGGAGGAGGTCACGGGACAGACCCTGCAGGTGACATTGGGTCGACTGACTGAGATGAGTGGTAGATGCACATCAGCTGTACCCCCTACTGTGCCAGGCTAGGTTCATGAGTTCACGGGATAGACCCTGTATGTGTCATGGGGTCAACTGACTGAGATGACCGGTAGATGCACCACCAGCTGTACCCCCTACTGTGCCAGGCTAGGTGCAGGAGGTCACGGCACAGACCCAGCAGGTGCCATGGGTCGGCTGACTGAGATGACCACTGTTAGATGCACCACCAGCTGTACCCCCCACTGTGTCAACTAAGGGGGTACAGCTGGTGGTGCATCTAACTGTCCTCTCACTCAGCCGACCCACGGCACCTGGGCCTTAAACCGAACACGCGCACAGAAAAGAGACATCAGGCGGTGGACTGGAAATAAACGGAATGGGACGCGGGAGATGGGTAATAGCACCACGCTGGGAGTCGTTCGTTCAACTATTAGAGAAACGGGTGAATAGTGGGGAGGTGGGTGGGTGGGTGCGTGGGTGCAGTGGGTGGGTCGGTGGTGTGGGTGGGTGGGTCGGTGGTGGGGGTGGGGTGGGTGAGTTGGTGGGGTGTAGTGGGTGGGGTGGGTGGTGTAGGAGCGGTTAGCGCTACGCTGCACTACGAACCGAGGGAGGGAGGAGGTGGAGGGGGGGTGACCCAGCCCGGTTGCGTCTCTCGTTCTTAAGAACTCGCTACTTGAGAACGGTTTTTTTTGTGTTTAGTTTGTTGTGCACGCCCTCCGCACGCCCGAGATGTTAACTACCTCGGCTGGTACGCAGAAGGTCGTGGGTTCGAACCCGATCCTGACGCCTGCTGCTGCTGTATATTTGGAGTTTGCGTGTCTCTCTCTCTCTCATCATCATCACGGTGGCTAGGAGATGTTAACTACCTCGCCTGGTATACAGGATTTCGTGGGTTCGAACCAGATCCTGACGCCTGCTGCTGTATATTTGGAGTTTGCGGTGTCTCTCCGTTTAATTTCCCCTCCACATTTAGAATCAACAACAGCACGCGTTCGGGGCACGTGGTTGATGCGATCTATTCCCACGTGACGATCCACTTCTTTGGGCTCTCTCTCATCTGCGGCTCGGTCACTTCTTGTAACAACAACAACAATAAAACACCGACGTAGCTTACCGGGACCTTACCTGGTAAATTATTAAATAAATCATCTTTTGATTCATTCTAAATTTGAAGTTTTCGTGACTGCAAGGATCCATACTCTTTGGTTCTTTCGGTAAAGTCACGAAGGTGAAAAATATAAAATAAATAAATAAAATCGCGACGTTTCGATTGCAACACAGGCAATCATCGTCAGGTGTGAAAGCTACAGCAAGAATTTCTTTTTTTTCTTTGGTTATTTCGGTGAAATCACGTAGGTAGAAAATATAAAATAAATAAAATGTTCATAGTTTACCTCCGATTCGCACGATTGGCTATTACGGTGTGAAAGAAGTTCAACAGACATGACGAATCCCGTCTATGAATATGAATTCCAACTCATCCCTGCTCTCTTTGTTTGATGCCCTAGACGTGCTGGAGATGGTGGGTTAAATGCACGTCCTGTCAACCCCTTATCAGTGCCTAATGTATAGTAGTAGTGCATTGTATATAGTAGTAGTGCATTGTTTATAGTAAAAGTGTATGCTGTAGTATATCATGTATACTAGTAGTGTATCGTGTATAGTAGTAGTGTAAGACATCCCTGTCAACCCCTTATGAGTGCCTAATGTACAGTAGTAGTGCATTGTATATAGTAGGAGTGCATTGTATATAGTAGTGTATAGTAGTGCTGTAGTATATCATGTATACCAGTAGTCTATCCTGTATAGTAGTAGTCGTAGTGTTGAACTTACCTTTCAACCCCTTATCAGTGCCCTATCTTATTACAGACCAATCCAGACCATATTGGTCACCCCTGGCCCCTTATAAATCTCAACGTTCGTCCTACAAAGTCCCATCACAAGGGAGAGAAACACAAACAGAGAAAACTATTTTGCCCCGTATTGAAACTGCTGTACTCGGCATGGAAGTTGAAAACTCAATTTCCCCTTGCAAGAATACGGGGCTAAACCATCATGGGTTAACACGGTATGTAAATGGGATCACGTGCTATTACTCCGTACGTTTGACAACCCACTACTCCTACTGCTCATCCTGTTCAAGTCACATTTCACCCCCTCTGTGTGTGTGTGTGTATATATATGGAGAGGGCGCTCCACGTCCTCCTGTACCACATCAGCTCCATCTCTTCTCCAGCCCGTGCCGCGCCCGTTTAGCCCCCTCGATCCGGTCTTTACTCTTTAGTTATTTCAGGTAAAGTCACGTAGGTAAGAAAAAATATAATAGATCACGACAATTTCGATCGCCACACAAGCAATCGTCTTCAGGTGGGAGAGAGATACAGGCTGCTGAAACAGGTCCTTGTAAACTATTTGGTTCTTTCGGTAAAGTCACGTAGGTATCAAATAAAATGAATCACGACGTTTCGGGCGCAACACAAGCGGTCCGTCATCTGTTGACGGACGCTGGTGTTGCGCCCGAAACGTCGTGCTTTATTTCATTTTCTACCCACGTGACTCGTTACCGAAAGAACCAAAGTGTATGGATTCCTGCAGTGACGAAAGCTTCAAATCAAGATGAAAAGTTACTCTTTGTTTTTTTCGGTAAAGTCACGTAGAAATAAGAAATAATGATAAAATTACATAATAGCATACGACGTTTCGATTGCAACGCAAGCAATCATCATCAGGCATAGAAGAGCTAAATTTAAGAGAGAGAGAGAGGAAACACAGAACCGCAGATATATACACAGACACCTAAGCAGAGGGCGTTGACACAGAGACACAAAGAGACACAACGCATGGAGCACAGAGAGATAGGGGTCTCCGTGCCGAGGCCTTAGCATGTAGGGGGGACAAAGAGAGATGGAGAAGCACATCAAATCGAACAAGATTTAGTAAAATTTGGAAACAATATAATGCAGCACAGAGGGGTCGGTCAAAACACAATCAACGCATGGACTGGCTGATTACGCTATTTCAAAGATTGCTAAATTATAGGTTAAGAGTGATAGAGCACAGATCGCAGACACATATACAGACATCCAAGCAGAGAGAGCCAGCACAGAGACACACAGAGAGAGAGAGACACACACATGGGACACAGTGAAGCAATGCTTCTGTGTCGAAGCCTTACAAGTTAGCTATTATGTAATTGTATTATTAATTCTTATTTCTACGTGACTTTACCGAAAATAAAACAAAGAGTAAATCCTGCAGTCACGAATGCACCAAATCAAGTAAGATGAAAAGTTCTTTAGGCACGCGGTGGCTGGGCATGCGGGCTACGTGACCCAGCCAACGCAGCATGGCCTATCCGACAGACGTTTAGTTCCAGTTCTTTCACGGATCGCGTAAGCCCCTAACGCAATCCAGCCTCGTTAAACCCAGGATGGATCGTGGAAGGGCCATCATGGAACACAAAGACAAAGCTACTCCGTACGGCGTCACCACTGTTTTGGGGCAAGTGCTGTTAGCGGGCAGCACCTATGAATGAGGGGGTGGGTGGCAAAGCACCACGCCCGACCGCCTTCGTCTCCCCAGTGGCGATGATTTTTGCACACGGCACCAGGTACTCATTTGAGGCTGAGTCCACCTAGGAGAGGCCCAGGGCCGGTTCAGATAATCGTCACCGGTGTTGGTGGCCGTGAGCGGGAATCGAACTCGGGTCACTGGGTTCGTAGCGCAGGGTAGCGCTAACCGCTGCACCACCGCTCCCCATAGACACACGCACGGACACACACACACAGACACACGCACAGACACACACACAGACACACACACAGACACAGAGACACACACACAGACACACGCACAGACACATGCACAGACACACACAGAGACACGCACAGACACACACACACAGACACACACAGAGACACACACAGACACACACACAGACACACAAACACACACACACAGACACACACACAGACACACACAGAGACACACACACACAGACACACGCACGGACACACAGACACACACACAGACACACACACAGACACACACACAGACACACACACAGAGACACGCACAGACACACAGAGACACACACACAGACACACGCACAGACACACACACATCACGTCGTTAATGGGTGCCCGCTGACCCAAATGCCACCGCGCGATTTTTTTATTCCAAGCGAAGCAAATCCGACTGGCGAGCCCATAAAACAAGCGAACAAAACAAAAACACAACATTTTTATTTCACTGCCGAGCGAGCGCTGTGCACGATTTAGGCGCCACACGTGGGAGCCGATCCCCCCATTGCCTCCCCCACCCCCCCCCCCCACCACAGCCCGCAATCTATCAGAGGGCAAACGGAGCAAAGTAAACAGATGCCACGGCCCCCCCCCCCCCCCCCTGCCAACAAAACTCAACGAAGGGAAGGTCCGCGCGAACGGGACGCAGATCAGATACAGCAAAAAGGGGGTTTCAGCTCGCTCGAATTCGGCGCTAATGCTTTAAGCGCCGCGCATGCTGCCGTTGGTAAAGCTCATTATCCAGCCGGCGTGGACATCCCAGTTGCATAACCACCCACCCACCAACCCCCCCCCTCCCACTACTCCCCCCCACCATTCCCCCCCCCCCACCCCACTCCTCAACCCACCCCGCCCCCCCCCCATCTAAATTTGGACTTAAAACTTTCGTGACTGCAGCAATTCGTATCCTTTGGTTCTTTCGGTTAAAGTCACGTAGATAGAAAACCGAGAAATAAATCAATCATCATAATTATTAAATTAAATTCGACCCAATGCAAACAAATAAAATAATTAATTGACGATTATAAAAGCAAAATACCGCGATAAAAATTGTCAAATAAAAGCAAAAAAAAAACCCCACGACTTTTCTACTTAATCTGTTCGGCTTGGGGGTTAAATAATTGGCAGCAAAGAGGAGGGGCGACAACCTCACTCTTTGACTCTACCCCCCTTGCGAATGTTCAAACACCAAATCGATTTTATTTCGCATTTTCCGGCCGTGTAGCAAATGAAAAAAAAACACAATTACTTTACTGTGCAAGTTAAACATTTATCAGTTTAACACGTAGGCTTTCGCGACCAATATTATTCATAATAACGGTTTTTGGGTTAGATCGCTTTTATTTATAAATGTGTCGTAACCCTCCACCACCCGACACGGCCAATCAGCAAAAAAGTGTCACGTTGACAAAAGACAAATAATTCACTACTTTAGCGATCTAACCCAAAAACCGTTATTATGAATTAAACATTTATGTTTGAATATTTTTTTAGGGTTTTTTTAATTTTATTTAGGGCCCCTTCATAACATGTGCTACAGTCACCGCACTTGCTTCATCCGTCACTGGCCGCTGTGTGGCGTTCACAATAAGGGAGAAGTCGAAGACGACGAGAAAAACATGGGGTCAGGGGGGGCAGGGTGGGGGGCTGGGCGGGGAATAAAATAAGAGAGTGGGTGGAGGAGGTGGGTGGAGGGGCTGGATGGGTGGAGGTGGGTGGAGGAGGTGGGTGGAGGGGCCGGGTGGGTGGAGGTGGGTGGAGGGGCCGGGTGGGTGGAGGTGGGTGGAGGGGCTGGGTGGGTGGAGGAGGTGAGTGGAGGGGCTGGGTGGGTGGAGGTGGGTGGAGGAGGTGGGTGGAGGTGGGTGGAGGAGGTGGGTGGAGGGGCTGAGTGGGTGGAGGTGGGTGGAGGGGCTGGGTGGGTGGAGGAGGTGAGTGGAGGGGCTGGGTGGGTGGAGGTGGGTGGAGGAGGTGGGTGGAGGTGGGTGGAGGAGGTGGGTGGAGGGGCTGAGTGGGTGGAGGTGGGTGGAGGGGCTGGGTGGGTGGAGGAGGTGAGTGGAGGGGCTGGGTGGGTGGAGGTGGGTGGAGGAGGTGGGTGGAGGGGCTGGGTGGGTGGACGGGCTGGGTAGGTGGAGGGGCTGGGTGGGTGGAAGAGGTGAGTGAAAGGGCTGGGTGGGTGGAGGTGGGTGGAGGGGCTGGGTGGGTGGGTGGGTGGAGGGGCTGGGTGGGTGGGTGGAGGGGCTTGCTGGGTGCATGCCCGTTGCTTATCGGCGTACGCACATTTGGTCATGGAATTTCGTTTGCCAAGATCGTTCAAACGACTTCTGTGGGGATAGATCTGAAGTCAACTATCTCGCAAACCCCACGGCCACGCCTCCCCCCCCCTCATAGACACCTTGCCACAGCAACACACACAAAAAACACAACCGTGGAATTATCCCTTTTCCTTTTTTAATATTTTATTTTTTTAGATTAAATTTTCTTACCCTTCTCCCTCGACCGTGAAAACATCCAAAGCGACTTTGAAAAGATCTCACGACTGTCAAGGAGGCATGGCAAGGTCATGAAAGTTATCAGGAGTAAAACAAAACGAATAATATGTGTGCTAACCGTAATCATAATAATAATATGTAACGTATTATTATTTTTTGTCGTTGATAAGTGAAATAAATTGGCATTTGGACGGACGTGGCAGGGTCGGTCTTGTGTCAATCCTCTGCTTGACGAGGGCCTCCAATCTCTGGCTAATCTTTTGACCATACTTCACCACGCTGGTCAGTGCGGGGCGAGGTGGGGGGGGGGTGTGATTTATGAAGGTGTGGAATTATATTCGTGCAGCGATGAGTCTCATCGGTGGATAATAAAATCAAGCCGTGTGAATCTGCCAGTATAAAATAACTCCGATGCAATTTGAATCCATGTGGTGGTAACCCAGCGCCGTGTTGGGTTAGGCATAAGGGGCAGGATAACACAAGCTTCGAACAAAACTTAACAATTTTGATTGAAAGCTTTCGTGACTGCAGTAATTCATATTCTTAGCTCTTTCGGTAAAGTCACGTTGAAGGGAAACAATAAAATAATAAAATATATAAAACAATAAAAATTCTCACGACGTTTCGACCATAACACAAACGGTCGTCATCAGGTGTGTCGGTTGGCATAAATTTATGAGTCTCATCGGTGGATAATAAAATCAAGCCGTGTGAATCTGCCAGTATAAAATAACTCCGATGCAATTTGAATCCATGTGGTGGTAACCCAGCGCTGTGTTGGGTTAGGCATAGGGGGCAGGATAACACAAGCTTCAAACAAAACTTAACAAATTTTGATTTAAAGCTTTCGTGACTGCAGTAATTCATATTCTTAGCTCTTTCGGTAAAGTCACGTTGAAGGGAAACAATAAAATAATAAAAAATATATATAAAACAATAAAAATCCTTACGACGTTTCGACCATAACACAAACGGTCGTCATCAGGTGTGTCGGTTGGCATAAATTTATGAGTCTCATCGGTGGATAATAAAATCAAGCCGTGTGAATCTGCCAGTATAAAATAACTCCGATGCAATTTGAATCCATGTGGTGGTAACCCAGCGCCGTGTTAGGTTAGGCATAGGGGGCAGGATAACACAAGCTTCAAACAAAACTTAACAATTTTGATTGAAAGCTTTCGTGACTGCAGTAATTCATATTCTTAGCTCTTTCGGTAAAGTCACGTTGAAGGGAAACAATAAAATATATATAAAACAATAAAAATCCTCACGACGTTTCGACCATAACACAAACGGTCGTCATCAGGTGTGTCGGTTGGCATAAATTTATGAAGGTCGAAACGTCGTGAGAATTTTTATTTTTCTTATATATATTTTATTATGTTATTGTTTCCCTTCAACGTGACTTTAGCGAAAGAGCTAAGAATATAAAACTCAACAAAGTGAGGGGCGTACAATTCGCCGACAAAACGATTGATAAACACTGCCCGACAGCACCTTAAAATCGGAATTCTTGATTTCTCCTGGAGAAAGCCGATGAGCTATGAAGCTCTTTGTTTTTCACCGACGTTCTGCTATTTCTGCACTGTGCATGGGTGGTGGGGGGGGGTCAACCATCCTAAAAACCAGCCAGGCTTATTAAGCCCTGCTGATCAAACCGAGATGGAAGGAGATCATGGGGCCGGATTCCGGGTGGTTAGGTCACAGTTCTCGCCCCACGTCATCTCAACTTAGGGGCCGTTCATAAATGACGTCACGCACCTAGGCGGGGGGGGGCGGGGTGGGGTCAGACATACGTGACGATGTGTGACGAGGGGGGGGAGGGGGGAGGGGGGGAGTTGAGAAATGTGACGTCACGTCAAAATGCGCAACTTTAAATAAATACAGAATTGTTATAACAACACTAATTGTTATAACAACACTAATTGTTATAACAACACTGATTGTTATAACAACACTCCTACAACATCAGAGTAGCAGCGCCACATTAAATACGCACTACAATGACAATAGTTTAAAGCGATTTGAAGCATGTTTTATTTTAAAAATGGAAATATGGATTTGGGGGGGGAGGGGGTCTAGACCTTTGTGACGTCATATTTAAGGGGGGGGGTCTGACTTTTTGTGACGCCGTGTGACGAGGGGGGGGGGGTCAAAAATCGTCCAAAATCGCGTGACGTCATTTATGGACGGCCCCTAAGTAATTTAAACTAAATTATTTTTTTATGTTACCAGGTAAGGATCACTGAGATACGTAGCAATTTTGTCAGAAGCGACCTGCCAATCACAAATGATAGCTCAACGAAGTGGTTTGTCGTCATCGTGTGGAACACGCGTGACGTTGATTCGAGATCCGGAGGACCCGGAGAAAAATCCACGCAAACCACGGGGAGAGTGGGAGGCAGGCAAACTCGAAATATACACTCAATCACTCGTCCATCTTACTCATCTATCCACTCACTCGTTCACCCACTCACTCATTCACCCACTCACTCACCCACTCACTCACTCACCCACTCACCCACTCACTCACCCACTCATTCACTCACTCCACTCACTGACCTACTCACTCACTCACCCACTCACTCACTCACCCACTCACTCACCCACTCACTCACTCACCCACTCATTCACTCACTCCACTCACTGACCTACTCACTCACTCACCCACTCACTCACTCACCCACTCACTCACTCACTCACCCACTCACCCACTCACTCACTCACCCATTCACTCACTCACTCACCCACCCACTCACTCACTCATTCACTCACCCACTCACCGACTCACTCACTCACCCACTCACTCACTCACCCACCCACTCACTCACCCACTCACTGGAGAAAAATCCACGCAACCACGGGGAGAGAGGGAGGCAGGCAAACTCGAAATATACACTCAATCACTCGTCGATCTTACTCATCTATCCACTCACTCGTTCACCCACTCACCCAATCACCCACCCACTCACTCACTCATTCACCCACTCACTCACCCCCTCACTCACTCATCCACTCACCCACTCACTCACTGACCCACTAACTCACTCACTCACCCACTCACACCCTCACCCACTCATTGACCCACTCACTCACTCACGCACTCACTCACTCACCCACTCACTCACTCACCCACCCACCCACTCACTCATTCACCCACTCACTCACTCACCCACTCACTCACCAACTCACTCACCACACTGCAGTTCATCTCACTTCCATTTCTAGCTCTTCCCTCTCCTCCCATCATCACCACCACCACAATCACCATCGTCTCTTGCCCACCCAATATCTTACAGCCCTTATCACTGTCAACTAAACTCTTATCACTCTGTCAACTAAACTAAATTAGTTAATAAGGTGTAAGTAGCTCTTTGCCAGACTCGACCGCATGGCTATCACAAATGACAGGTCAACGAAGTATGCCCATCATCACGTGGACATTCATAGCAGTCAAATACCCTAAACCCGCGACGTTGATTCTTCACGTGGAGGGGAAAACCGGCGGACCCGGAGAAAAATCCACGCGACCATGGGGAGAGAGAGAGACACGCAAACTCCAAATATACAGCAGCAGGCGTCAGGGTCGGGATCAAACCCACGAACTCCTGTATACCAGGCGAGGTAGTTAACATCTCCTAGCCACCCTGATGACGATGATGAGAGAGAGACACGCAGACTCCAAATATACAGCAGCAGCAGGCGTCAGGGTCGGGATCGAACCCACGACCTCCTGTATACCACGCGAGGTAGTTAACATCTCATAGCCACCGTGATGACGATGATGAGAGAGAGACACGCAGACTCCAAATATACAGCAAGGCGTCAGGGTCGGGATCGAACCCACGACCTCCTGTATACCAGGCGAGGTAGTTAACATCTCATAGCCAGCGTGGCACCGACCTCTCCTCCTCCAGCTCCACTGGCTACCTGCTCACGACCCCGCTGTCTTCCTAAGTAGCTGGCGCGACTCCTCTTTAAATCTCTCCGTGGCCTCGCCCCACCTCATCACCTCGCCTCGCTCGTCTCCATTCCACGACCGCTCCTCTCGTCCTCTTCGCTCACAATCTTCTCCCTGTGCCCAGTCCCCGTGTGGGGTCCATAGACGCAGCACTGCCCATAGACTCAGCACTGCCCATAGACTCAACACTGCCCATAGACTCAGCACTGCCCCATAGACTCAACACTGCCCATAGACTCAACACTGCCCATAGACTCAACACTGCCCATAGACTCAACACTGCCCATAGACCCAGGACTGTCCATAGACCCAGCACTGCCCATAGACTTAACACTGCCCATAAACCCAGCACTGCCCATAGACTCAACACTGCCCATAGACTCAGCACTGCCCATAGACTAATCTCTCTCTCTATCGTGGTCACCCATTAATCAACTCTCGCATGCCCCTGCCATCTAACTAATTATATTTTGTTACCGTTTTAATTCTTCAATGAAGAAAGCTGTCTCTGGTGTGGACCAATCTGTTTCAAAGACAATACATATATTATCAGTGTGTTTTTTTGTTTGCATTCTGACCACAAGTATTGTGGTTAATGCAGACATTATTCCTTGTAAAAGGTTTCAGTTTGGTGTTTTAACATCTCAACACCTGTTTTGTTGCCAGAAAAAGGGGAAAATATTTTCTCATGTTTTGGTACTGGCAAAGGAGGTCCCATAATGGTGTATCGCTGTTTAAATGCCTTCTTCATTTGGGTCTCTGTGAGTCTATGAGTCTCTGTGTGAGTCTATGGGTCTCTGTGTGAATATGTGGGTCTCTGTGCATGATACTCTGGGCCTCTGTGTGAGTCTATGGGTCTCTATGTGAGTCTATGGGTCTCTGTGTGAGTCTATGGGTCTCTGTGCATAAGACTATGGGTCTCTGTGTGAGTCTATGGGTCTCTATATGAGTCTATCGGTCTCTGTGTGAGTCTATGGGTCTCTGTGTGAGTCTATGGATATCTGTGTGAGTCTATGGGTCTCTGTGTGATTCTATGGGTCTCTGTGCATGATACTATGGGTCTCTGTGTGAGTCTATGGGTCTCTGTGTGAGTATGTGGGTCTCTGTGCATGATACTATGGGTCTCTGTGTGAGTCTATGGGTCTCTGTGTGAGTATGTGGGTCTAGGTGTGCGAGCCTCCGGTTGTGTGTGAGTCTATGGGTCTCTCTGTCTGAGTCTCTGGGTCTCTGTGTGAGACTGTATTTCTGTGTGCGAGTCTGTGGGTCTCGGTGTGAGTTTATGGTTCTGTGTGAGCATGTGGGTCATTTGTGAGTCTATGGCTCTGTGTGCGAGTCTGTGGGTCTTTGTGTGTGAGTCTATGGGTCTCTGTGTGAGTCTATGGGTTTTTGTGTGAGTCTCTGGCTCTGTGTGTGAATCTGTGGGTCTCTGTGTGTGAGTATGTGGGTCTCTATGTGAGTCTACTGTTCTCTGTGTGAGTCTGTCGGTCTCTGTGTGTGAGTCTATGGGTCTCTGTGGGAGTCTACTGTTCTGTGTGTGAGTCTGTGGTTCTCTGTGTGTGAGTATGTGGGTCTCTATGTGAGTCTACTGTTCTGTGTGTGAGTCTGTGGTTCTCTATGTGTGAGTATGTGGGTCTCTATGTGAGTCTACTGGTCTGTGTGTGAGTATGTGGGTCTCTATGTGAGTCTACTGTTCTGTGTGTGAGTCTGTAGTTTTATATCCAAGCTGGCGCATGAGCCAGATGATTGCGTCCGGAGGAGCGGGAGTGGTGAATCATCGCTGCTGTGATGATGATGCCATCTCCCCATCCTCCTCCGTCTTTGTGAATCCAGACATTGAATCTACGTGATGTATCCCCTCGCCTGGTATGCAAGAGTCGTAGGTTTGATCCCGACCCTGACGCCTGCTGTATATTATGAGATTGCGTGTCTCTCTTTCATAATCATTATCATCACGGTGGCTAGGAGATGTTAACTACCTCGCCTGGTATGCATGAGGTCGTGGGTTCTATCCCGACCCTGACGCCTGCTCTATATTTTGAGTTTGCGTCTCTCTCTCGCATCATCATCATCATCATCACGGTGGCTAGGAGATGTTAACTACCTCGCCTGGTGTGCAGGAGGTCGTGGGTTCGATCCCGACCCCTGACGCCTGCTGTTAAACATCCTTCGCACCGTACATAGCCAACCGTGCAAATCGATGTAGCGTGACCAAACTCACCGCACAGCAGCAGCAACAACAACAACAACACAATCATCATCATCATCGTCGTAGTGAAATATCTGAATCTGCCGCCACCCGTTTGCGCTCACGGGGTGTGACGTGCGCGCTTGGAATGTTGTCCTTCTACTCGCAGCGCTGCTGCGACCTCTCGTGGTTGTCTCGAGCGCTGCACTCGACGTCGGAGGGAGGCTCAAGCCGGCGAATGCGCGATCGCAGCAACGATTCGTGGCTGCAGGAATTCGTGTCCTTGGGTCTGTCGGGGGGTGGGGGGGAAAAAAGTTCACGTCGAGAGAAAAAAAATGAAAATACAAATTTTTAAACATTTATTGAAATATTGATTTAAAGCTTTCGTGACTGCAGTAATTCATATTCTTAGTTTTTTCGGTAAAGTCACGTTGAAGAGAAACAACAAAATAATAAAAATATATATAAAACAATAAAAAATTCTCACGACGTTTCGACCATAACTCAAACGGTCATCATCAGGTGTGAGTTATGGTCGAAACGTCGTGAGAATTTTTTATTGATGATGACCGTTTGAGTTATGGTCGAAACGTCGTGAGAATTTTTTTATTGTTTTATATATATTTTGTTATTTTGTTGTTTCTCTTCAACGTGACTTTACCGAAAAAACTAAGAATATTTATTGAAATAGTTTTTTTTTTTTTAAAACCACGCCTGATGAAGGACCGCTTGCGTTGCGATTGAAACATCGTGGTTGATTTTTTTAATAACTTTATTTAAATTATCGTATTATTTTATTTTTATTTTCTACCTACGTAACTTTACCAAGAGTGTCAACTCGAGGAAACATAACAACACGCTGCGCCGGATGAAGCTAGTGCGGGACCTGTAGCTTATGTTATAAAGGGGACATAATTTAATAATAAAAAAACACGTCAATATTAAAACACACATTTTTTTTTCACTTGAACAGTAAAGTAATTGTATTGTTGCGTTTGGTATGAAGCCAGATAATATGACGAATCGCTAACCTTAAACACCCGGTCGTTCGTCCAAGTTGAAGGGCGGTATAGTACTATAGTGATAGAGCAAGTTGCAGAATCACTGAAACGGAATTGAGAGCTTGAAAGCGTTTAGCGCGGGGCCCTTGAAAGTGCGGGGGCCCGTAGCCGTATGTAGTAGCTACTTTTGATACAAGGATCATCCGGTACTTAGAACAACGACAACAACATCATCCATCCATCATCCATCCATCCATCATCATCCATCAACGGAATCAGGAGCGAGCATGGCCTATGCGGCCACCAGATTCGCACCCATTCCGAGCCATCGACGGCAAACATCGTAAACTCTCTGCCACCACCTCCACCACCGCTGCTGATGCTGATGCTGCTGATGATGCTGGTGATGCCGCTGATGATGCTGCTGCTGATGCCGCTGATGATGCCGCCGCTGATGCCGCTGCGTCCGGACCAGACGATCGAGCGGCGAACAACGTCTAAACGTTACCCTAAACGTTAATCTTTGGTTCTTTCGGTAAAGTCACGTAGTAGGTATAACATAAGATAAATCACGACGTTTCGGGCGCAACACAGGCGTCCTGCAGTCACGAAAGCTTCGAATGAAGATCGAATACTTAAGTCCATCGTTTGCCGCTGCTACTGCCGCTGCTACGTTGGCAGTGGTATGCGAACATCAACAACAACAACGACAACAACAACAACAATGGCATACTCAACATGTCCATTGTCAATAGCAGCACGGCGTGTGCGTGTGTGTGGCCTTAGAATGAGAAGTGTAAAACAGACGACGTTTCGGGCAATGGCCCTTCTGATATGCTATAGCAAGGGCCTTCCTGATATGCGATGCCGACGTGCTATGGTGCAAGGTTTTATTATGATTACATATTCTTATTATTTTATTAAAAGTGTTCTAGGTGTATGCATAGATATAATTTTTTTTAGTTTGTGAGTAGAGTTGGAATGACTGTCCGAATCACATCCTTAATTTGCAGCATTAAACTAAAACTGTTTGTATTATTATTATTTTACCCGGTTAAGGCCAACTGAGCTTACGAAGCTCTGTCTCAGAAGCGATCACCTGGGTATCGCAAATGCTCGCCCAATGAAGTGGCTCATCAAGTGGAAATATAAAGCGGCCAAATAACTCTGTAAACGCGTGATGTTGATTCATTATAAACGGAGAACCTGGCGAAAAAAATCCACACGACCACGGCGAGGGAGAGAGAGAGAGACATCGCCAACTCCACATATACAGCAGCAGGTGTCAGGGTCGGTATCGAACTTACGACCTGCTGTGTACCAGGCGAGGTAGTTAACATCTCCTAGCCACCGTGATGATGATGAGAGAGAGACAGTACCAAAACTTTGAGTTTTATAAGGGCACCACGGAGTGACCAGCCCCTCCCCACCCAGCCCCACCCTCCCCACCCAGCCCCTCCCCACCCTCCCCACCCAGCCCCTCCCCACCCTCCCCTCTCCACCCAGCTCCCACCCCTCCCATTTTATCCGGGTGTCCGTTTACACGTGGACAGACATCCACAGACATACACAATTAATCCCCTGCCTCCTGTTAATGAATCCCGGTTGGGCTTCCAGTCCACTACGTTTCCTACTACGAGTAATATTCTGAATTGGAAGGGGTGGGTGTGGGGTTGGCTGATTGACCAATCGTTGCGGTTTGCCCGCTCAGTCAGTGGGTGGCGCTATAGGCACGCTTCATTAAAGCAAAAGATCGTGACTTCAAAACTTTCGTGATTGCAGGAATTCATATGCTTGGTTCTTTCGTGAAAGTCACGTCGATAGAAAAAAAAAATATGTATTTTATTTAAAAAAATGTTTTGTAATTTATTTTTAATTGTATTTTTATTTTATTTTTTATTTTCTATCTACGTGACTTTGCCGAAAGAACCAACAATACAAAACATCGTGCTTTAATTCACCGCCAATTAACAGACCGAACGAAACTACATCATTAGACCTCCTTTGCCAGTACCAAAATATAATAATAGTTTTTTTCCCTTTTTTCTGGCAACAAAACTGAAACCTTTTTTTACAAGGATTCGTGTTACTGCATGAACCACAATACCTGCAGTCAAAATGCAAACAAAAAACACACTATGATAATATGATGCATTGTCCTTGAAACCGATTGGTCCACACCAAGGGACACCAAGGAACCAATCAATTTCAAGGACAATGCCACATATTATCATAGTATGTTTTTTTGTTTGCATTTTGACTGCAGGTATTGTGGTTAATACAGTAAACATGAATCCTCGTAAAAAAAAGGTTTCAGTTTTATTGCCAGAAAAAAAAGAGGAAAACCCCTCTGTCCTCAAAAACAAAACGTTGAACTTCAGTCGCTTCTCCGGGAGCGGCGTGTTGCTTTCATGCCTCGAATTCGATATATAACGCGATGACTGTATTTAGGGAACACGTTTTATATATGTATTTATATTTATCGCGGGTGCTAATTGGATATAGCGCGATTGAGTGAACGGAACTGCATTGCTATCAACCCATATGGTTTACGCCGTAATCTTGTGCAGTGAAAATTCGTTTTCACGTCCACACGACGTACAGCCGTTCCAATACGGACGAAAACTAAACTTTTGTATATTTCTGTTTCTCCCTTGTGATTGGGCTTTGTAGGATGAACGTTGAGATTTAAAAGAGGCACAGGGTGATCAACAAGGTCTGACTTGGTCTGTGATAAGGTAGGGCACTGATAAGGGGTTGACACGTATGCTATATACCACTACTATGCACTTCAATACTATACACTACACTATACACTACCAAAAACGCAACATTCCTATACACTACACAACTCTGCCATACCGTATAAAACCCATACGGTTTATGCCGTATTACTCTTTGGTTCTATTGGGTAAAGTCACGTAGGTGAAAATAAAATAACAAAAAAATCACGACGTTTTGGCCACAACACAAGCGGCCTTCATCAGGTGAAGGGACGAGACTGTCTGGTAGGACAGCGCTGGAGTGGAAGAAGTCACGCTTAGATCGCGACCTTTAAGCTGTGTGAGAAGAAAAACACCAAGCGACTTGACAAAGGAATTAGCATATAATTTAGCATTGAAATGGCTCATTGAAATAGCGAAGTTAAAGTATACACATCCGCAGAGGTACCCCTTGACAAAGGAATTAGCATCGAATTTAGCATTGAAATAGCTGAGTGATTAGCTTGTAACTGGTCACAGAAATAGCTATGTTAAAGTTAGAGCATATACATTCACCGAGGCACCTAGTACTAATCAAACAGGAGAATTTAGCGAAACAACAACCACGCTCAGACAGTCTTCAGGTCCAGTGAGTACAGCCGTTTCAATACGGGCAAAAAAAAAAGATATTGTGTTTCTCCCTTGTGATGGGACTTTGCAGGATGAATGTTGAGATTTATAAGGGGCACGGCGTGATCAATAATGTCTGGATTGAAGGGGTCGACAGCTGTGAAACTGCGTAGCAGCATCATCTCATCACCATCGTCTCACAAGGCAGTGGAGATGCTGCTGGATCCCTTCCGGATGCTACCCACACTGCCTCGCTCTTTGCTTAGCCTGCTTACTGCATATCTCACGAGTCACCGCTGTCTCCATCGCGTTACAATATTATTCATTATAAGGCGATGCCAGTGGTGCACAAGCCCAAGGGCTGTGAAGAAGGGCCATTCCCAGAAACGTCGTCTGTTATATATGTCATTATTATTCTTGTTCTTTTAAAGTCCACGCCGTTATTGGCACGTGTTGAGATGTTGTTTTTGTTAACGCTCGTGTAACCAGCAGCATCGCCAAATAATTGGTATGAAACACACATCAGGTAGCTGTGGGTCTCTGTGCGTGAGTGTCTGGCTCCATATGTGCGTGTGTGGGTCTTCGTGTGCGAGCATATGGGTCCCTGTGTTATGAATCTATGGGTTTATGTGTGAATCTATGAGTATATTTACAAATATATTGGTCTCTGTGTGAGTCTAAGGGTCTCTGTGCAAGTCTATGGGTCTCTGTGTGAATCTATTTCAAGCATCTCTGTGTGAGTCTATGGCTCTCTGTGTAAGTCTATGGTTCTCTGTGTGAGTCTGTGTGAGTCCATGGATCTCTGTTTAGGTTAATGGGTATCTGCGTAAGGCCATCTGGGTCTCTGTGTAAGTCTATGGGTCTCTGAGTAAGTCTATGAGTCTCTCTGTGAGTCTGTGTGAGTCTATAGGTCTCTGTGTGAGTCTATGCGTCTCTGTGTCAGTCTATGGGTCTCTGTGTGAGTCTGTGTGAGTCCATCGATCTCTGTGTGAGTGAATGGATCTATGTGTAAGGCCATCTGGGTCTCTGTGTGATGGTATGGATTTCTGTGAGTCGATGGGTCTCTGTGTAAGTCTATGGGTATCTGTGTAAGTCTATGAGTATCTCTGTGAGTCTGTGGGTCTCTGTGTTAGTCTATGGGTATCTGTGTGAGTCTATGGGTCTCTGTGTGAGTCTGTGGGTCTCTGTGTCAGTCTATGGGTCTCTGTGTGAATCCATGGGTGGATTGTTATTGCCAAACGTGTTGAGTATTTTTTTATAAATATCCTGTACTGGTTATAATACATATTTGCAATTCAGGATTCTGCCAATAGGTGTCCCACCCTTACAATGGAAGTTAAAAGAGTTCTGTAGACACAAATAATCCGTCAATTACAGGCGTAGTCTAGCGATAAATAAACAAGCCTAATAGCCCATTAAAGACGCATTTCGCCGCTCTCCATGATAAATCATGCATCCGTCAATACGAACTAAATAGATAATATATGCGACGTTTCCGGTAATGGGCCTTCTTCATAGCACTTACTGGAATTGGATTTTCGTGAACTTGATTGTTGTTGATTTTTGTCGTCTTCTTCTTGTGCGTGTTTTCAATAATATTCATTCCACAGGTGCTCCCTCCACTTCTAAACATTCGACTCGCGAACTTTCGGAGATACGAACAAACCTGTCCGTATGTCATGAAGATGCCACATGAAAAACCAGTGGCATCTACATCTGCAGAACATGAAGAGCCAGTGGCATCTACATCTGCAGAACATGAAGAGCCAGTGGCATCTACATCTGCAGAATGTGAAGAACCAGTGGCATCTACATCTGCAGAACGTGAAGAACCAGTGGCATCTACATCTACAGAACGTGAAGAACCAGTGGCCTCTATATCTGCAGAACATGAAGAGAGCGTGGCATCTACATCTGCAGAACGTGAAGAACCAGTGGCATCTACATCTGCACAATGTGAAGAACCAGTGGCATCTACATCTGCAGAACGTGAAGAACCAGTGACATCTACATCTACAGAACGTGAAGAACCAGTGACATCTACATCTACAGAACGTGAAGAACCAGTGGCATCTACATCTGAAGAACGTGAAGAGCCAGTGGCATCTACATCTACAGAACGTGAAGAACCAGTGGAATCTACATCTGCAGAATGTGAAGAACCAGTGGCATCTACATCTGGAGAACGTGAAGAACTAGTGTCATCTACATCTGCAGAACGTGAATAACCAGTGGCATCTACATCTACAGAACGTGAAGAACCAGTGGCCTCTACATCTGCAGAACATGAAGAGAGCGTGGCATCTACATCTGCAGAACGTGAAGAACCAGTGGCATCTACATCTGCACAATGTGAAGAACCAGTGGCATCTACATCTGCAGAACGTGAAGAACCAGTGACATCTACATCTACAGAACGTGAAGAACCAGTGACATCTACAGAACGTGAAGAACCAGTGGCATCTACATCTGAAGAACGTGAAGAGCCAGTGGCATCTACATCTACAGAACGTGAAGAACCAGTGGAATCTACATCTGCAGAATGTGAAGAACCAGTGGCATCTACATCTGGAGAACGTGAAGAACTAGTGTCATCTACATCTGCAGAACGTGAATAACCAGTGGCATCTACATCTGCAGAACGTGAATAACCAGTAGCATCTACATCTGGAGAACGTGAATAACCAGTGGCATCTACATCTGGAGAACGTGAAGAACCAGTGGCATCTACATCTGCAGAACGTGAAGAACCAGTGTCATCTACATCTGCAGAACGTGAAGAACCAGTGGCATCTACATCTGCAGAACGTGAAGAACCAGTGGCATCTACATCTGCAGAACGTGAAGAACCAGTGGCATCTACATCTGCAGAACGTGAAGAACCAGTGGCATCTACATCTGCAGAACGTGAAGAACCTGTGGCATCTACATCTGCAGAACGTGAAGAACCAGTGGCATCTAGATCTGCAAAACGTCAAGAACCAGTGGCATTTACATCTGCAGAACGTGAAGAACCAGTGGTATCTACATTTGCAGAACGTGAAGAATCAGTGGCATCGACAGGAGATTATACAACTTTTAAAGCGTGTTTAGTGTACATGCTGTACAACATTTGTAGTAAAGTTGGACAAATCGACTTACGAACAGACCCTCTGGAACCTAACGGAACCTAACTCGTTCGTAAGTAGAGGAGTCCTTGTGCAGCTCTATTTTAGTAGTCATCTGTGCTTGAATGTTCATGTTTGTGATTTACAAAGCGTTATTCTCCAGGCTATAAGACGCACCGGAAAGTAAGAGGCACCCCAGAAACGTATCCCCGGTGTCAATAACAGTACACAGAACTGTTCACGCAAAGACAAAGACAACCCATATAGCCTGTAACAGACTGTAGGGGCAAGTGCTGTTAGCGAGCACCTGTGAAGGCCGGAACGGAACACGAGGGGGTGGGTGGCCAGAACCACGCCCGGTCGCCTTTGTCTCCCTAGTGGCGATGTTTTTTTTTTTACGCACCATATCAGATACTCATTTGAGGCCGAGTAGACCTAGGGGAGGCCCAGATAATCGTCACCGGTGTTGGCCGAGATCAGAAATCAAACCCGGGTCGCCGGGTTTGCAGCGCTGCGCAGCGCCAACCGCTGTGTCACCGCTCCCCACAAACACCACGCCAACACACACACACAGTGACACGTGCCTACTGGATTATAAGATGTACTCTCTGACAGCGAGAGCGGGCGAGGGGGGGGTGATGGGGAGTCGTGCGTCTTATAGTCCGTATGTTGAGAGTCTAATGAATGTATCTTTACGGCAACTGGTGCCTCTGGGGAGACAATATGCACAATAAACTCTGCGAATGTTCACGTGTATTTTGTCCGCTCCTCGATCAAAAATCACTACAAATCTAAACACAAACTCATCACGTGGTAAAATGTCTTCCGTTGTTTTTTTTAAATTTTATTTTTAAACCGACCGTTCCCAGCGCTCGTTATTATTGGCTTCGGTCCAGCAGTGGATAGATCCCGGCCGATCATTATTAGAATGAACGACGACGATTTGTGTTCACGTATTTTGATGCCGACATCAGACGTTGGCTTGTCTCAGCCGAACGCAGTCGTCGTTCAACGCGATGCACACCGTAGCCCTCGCTTAGGCCACGTGCGCGTTCTCGTCTCGGCATGAGCACCACCACCACCACCACACACCCCCCATTGCCATCCCTCCCTCCTGCTCCTCCTCCTCCTCCACACGTGAACTCCCACCGGTATCACTCGCACACCGTCACCGCATCCTCCCCACACCGCGCTCCACCGACTCCCCTTCACCACAGGGTCCGCATTCTCCCTAGCTATGAGTATTAACCCCCCACACACCCCACACACACATGTTGCTCCTGCTCCTACACCTCCCACGTCAACTAACAACCACATCACCACCACCCACCCACCACCATCGCTAACACGCCCCTCCTCC
Organism: Petromyzon marinus; assembly: GCF_048934315.1. Lineage (NCBI taxonomy): Eukaryota > Metazoa > Chordata > Hyperoartia > Petromyzontiformes > Petromyzontidae > Petromyzon > Petromyzon marinus. Next base: position 6,354,762 of record NC_133724.1, read on the forward strand.
CCACGTCAACTCCCACCCAAACCACCCACCAACACCACCCCCACCCACCAACACCACGAACACGCCCCTCCTCCCCACGTCAACTCCCACCCACCCACCAACCCCACCCACCAACACCCCCACCCACCAACACCACGAACACGCCCCTCCTCCCGACGTCAACTCCCACCCACCCACCAACCCCACCCACCAACACCACTAACACGCCCCTCCTCCCGACGTCAACTCCCACCCACCAACCCCACCCACCAACACCCCCACCCACCAACACCACGAACACGCCCCTCCTCCCGACGTCAACTCCCACCCACCCACCACCCCCACCCACCCAACACCCCCACCCACCAACACCACGAACACGCCCCTCCTCCCGACGTCAACTCCCACCCACCCACCAACCCCACCCACCAACACCACGAACACGCCCCTCCTCCCGACGTCAACTCCCACCCACCCACCACCCCCACCCACCCAACACCCCCACCCACCAACACCACGAACACGCCTCTCCTCCCCACGTCAACTACCACCCACCCACCACGAACTTCCCCTTCCTCCCACCACCGCATTGGCCAAGGCAAAAGAACAAAAAAATCGCTCCTCCTGCATCCTCCATCGCCCTCCCTCCACGCGTCCTCTGCGCGTTCTCAGCCGTTGCGCGCAGTGGCTCCTCCTCCTCCTCGCTCGCTCATTGCAGCGAATCGCCGTGCGGGAAACTCGAGGTGGTGGGTAGTTGGTGGTGGTGGTGGTGGGTGGACGGACGGGTGGGTGGGTTGTTGCTTCGGTGGTGGTTGTTGTGGTAGTGGTAGTGGTGGTGTGTTGAGGTTTGTTGGGTTGGGCCACCATCCATCCACACCCCCCCCCCTCTCTCTCTCACCATCGCTGGAGAATCAGCGAGGGGGTTTCTCTTCCCTTAGTCTTGACGCCCAGATAGGTTTTAGCAGCGCGCCTTTGCCACGCAACGGAGGGGGAAAGGGGAGTGTGCGAGATCGAGAGAGATCGAGAGGCAGACAGAGCGAGCCACAGAGAGAGAGCGAGAGATAGAGAGACAGAGAGAGAGATCGAGAGACAGAACGAGCCACAGAGAGAGAGATCGAGAGACAGAGAGAGAGATCGAGAGACAGAGATCGAGAGATCGAGAGACAGAACGAGCCACAGAGAGACAGAGATTGAGCCACAGAGAGACAGAGATTGAGCCACAGAGAGACAGATCGAGCCACAGAGAGACAGAGATCGAGCCACAGAGAGACAGAGATTGAGCCACAGAGAGACAGATCGAGCCACAGAGAGACAGAGATTGAGCCACAGAGAGACAGAGATCGAGCCACAGAGAGACAGAGATTGAGCCACAGAGCAAGAGAGAGAGAGGGGAAACACGGCGAGACAACTCGACACGCCAGAGCACTATTTTGTTTTTCCCTGTGGTGGTTGGACGATCTCTTTTTTTTTGCCTGCCGCAGTTAAAGAGATTGAGAGGCCGGGGGGTGGGGGAGAGAGAGGGAGGCAGGTTCATTGGTACATTTGCTTTGCGTGTGTGTGGTCGCTTATATCACCGCTCCACACGCCACCACCACCACCACACTTTGTACACCGTGCCGCTTTACAACAGCCACGCCAGAACGCCGGACTTTGCCGCTCTCGCTCCAAGCTTCCGTGTTGAGCACGCTTCGGCGTGGTAAGGAACACGTCGCGGAACGTCGGACGAGAGAGAGAGAGAGCTCGAAGCATTTGCGGGAGTGGTGGGAGGGTTTGTGGCGATAATCGAATCAGCCACATAGAGAGCGACACACAGTGACACACAGAGAGAGAGAGATAGACAGAGAGACACAGAGAGAGACACACACACACAGCGCCTAGCTATCGAGCTGTCTAAAAAAATATATATATTTAAAAAACCGCCACAAAGACAGAGAGACTTGCCCATTCTCGCCCTTTTTAACAGCCTGGTCGGGCAGAGCTCTGCGAGTCGAGCCACCTGAACGCACACACGGAAAGCCACGGGCGTTCAGGCGCAGCTTAACACAGCAAGAAGCGCCGAACGAGAAGAGCACCACCAGCACCATCACCACCACCACCAAACAACCAACCCCACCATCGCCATCATCATGGCTGATACCATGGACGAATTCTTTGAAAATCCAAATCGCTTCGCGCGCAAGGGAGCCCTGAAGCAGAAGAACGTCCACGAGGTGAAAAACCACAAGTTCATCGCCAGGTTCTTCAAGCAGCCCACCTTCTGCAGCCACTGCACCGATTTCATCTGGTGAGCGAGCCACAGCACCCAGCCACTCACCCAGCCACTCACCCAGCCACTCACCCAGCCACTCACCCAGCCACTCACCCAGCCACTCACCCACCCACCCAGCCACTCACCCACCCACCCAGCCACTCACCCACCCACCCAGCCACTCACCCACCCACCCAGCCACTCACCTAGCCACTCACCCAGCCACTCACCCAGCCACTCACCCACCCAGCCACTCACCCACCCAGCCACTCACCCAGCCACTCATCCTACCCAGCCACTCACCTACCCAGCCACTCACGCACCCAGCCACCCAGCCACTTACGCACCCAACCACTCAGCCATACAGCCACTCGCCCACCCAGCCAGCCACCCACCTCCACCCATCAACACAAAAATGGATGTAACAAATTATCATGTTCAAGCGAGATTTTGGGGGGTTTTACCTTCCCTCTAGAACTTCTCGCTGCTGTCGTGGGGTTTTTGTTGTTGTTTGCATCGTTTGTTGTGCTGTTATGACCCCCCCCTCCCCCCCCAATGGACACGTGTGTGGGGGGGGGAGAAAACACACAACCAAAGAGCTTTATAGCTCATCGGATTTCTCCCGCAGCATAACCATTCTGATTTTGTAACAATAGGGTGGTTGTATTCTGTTCAAATATATATTATATATTGTTCAAAGAACCTATCTACGTGACTTGACCGCAAGACCCAACGAATATGAATTCCTGCAGTCACGAAAGCTCTAAGTCAAGATTTGATAGGGTGGGTTTTTACCCTTCGTGGCATGAAAACAATTGCCTTATAAGATGTTAAAACGACAAACAGAATCATTAAACACGCGCGGTGCTTGCGATGAAATTGCATTCAAAACATCAAAACAAACATGCTCTGATAATATCATAAATATATAGGCATTGTCTTGGAAACTGATTGGTCCTCACAGGGGACAGCTTTCTAAGTGAATTAATCGCCGGAAAGGGACAAACATAGTGTCATATGTTGATCCTGGCACACCCCGAGAGAAAATTTCCCTGATATTGCGGTGTTTGTGTTTCGCTTGTTCATTATAAGTACTCTGTGCTGTTAATGCAGTGTCAGGATTCCTTGACAAAAAAAAAATCTGTTTGGTGTTTTAACGTCCTTAACACGACCGTTTTAATTCGCCAGAAAGGGTAACAACAACACCAACAACCCACACCTATTGTTAAATTTTGATACTGGCTAGAAATCTTCCCGTTTTCTGAACCGTGAGAAGCTTTCTTTGGTGTTCGCTTGGGGTTTGTGTTTGGGGCGCGTTTGCGTCTTACGAAAATCCCTCTCGCCGTCGCCTGCATCACCGGCGCCTGTAACAGAGAGGAGGGGGGATGGTGACGAAGATGGGGTGAGGTCGCGTACATTTTAAAACGTTGCTTCGTAAAACCCACGCACCGCCATCCGAGCGCCGATGCCGGTTAGTAAAACAAAAAGGTGGTTTGTCACGTAAACAAAACACGTTTACATTTGGACCTACCCGTCCGGTGATCAACAACAACAACAACAACGAGCATCAGCAGCAGCAGGCGACAGTCACAGAGTTGGAGAGAGAAATCCTCTAGCGGCGGCGACTCCTTGAACTCGAAGCTTTTCGTGACTGCAGGAATTCGTGATTTTATGGGTCTTTTGGTAAAAATTCACAGTAGATGGGCTTCGATCGCAACACGAGCGATCGTTATCAGGATGACGACGATCGCTTGTGTTGTGATCGAAACACGTCGTAAGTTTTTTTTTTGTTCACTAAATTTTCATTAATTTCAACCGATATTCTTGGTGCTTTCTCTAGTCACGTAGCAGGGAAACAATAAAATAATAAAAATATAAAAACAATTTCCCTTCTACGTGACTTTACACCACTGTTATATTCTTGGTTCTTTCGGTAAAGCCACGTAGAAGGGAAACAATAAAATAATACAAATATAAAACAATTTCCCTTCTACGTGACTTTACACCACTGTTATATTCTTGGTTCTTTCCGTAAAGTCACGTAGAAGGGAAACAATAAAATAATACAAATATAAAACAATTTCCCTTCTACGTGACTTTACACCACTGTTATATTCTTGGTTCTTTCGGTAAAGTCACGTAGAAGGGAAACAATAAAATAATACAAATATAAAACAATTTCCCTTCTACGTGACGTTACACCACTGTTATATTCTTGGTTCTTTCGGTAAAGTCACGTAGAAGGGAAACAATAAAAAAATAAAACAATAAAATTCTCACGACGTTTCGACTGCAACACAAGCAATCATCATCAGGTGTGAAAACCACAGCAAGAAAATCAGGTGTGGTTTTCACACCTGATGATGATTGCTTGTGTTGCAGTCGAAACGTCGTCGTGATAATTTTATTGTTCTATATATATATTTTTTAATTGTTTCCCTTCTACGTGGTGACTTTACCGAAAGAACCAAGAATATGAATCCCTGCAGTCACGAAAGCTTTGAATCAAAATGTAATTGCAACCTATCGACGTGACTTTTACCGGAAGCCCCAAAGCGAACACTCCTCCGCGTTCTCCCGGTCTCTTCTTACGCGAAAAGGCAAAAAACGAAACACGATTTTATTTTAAAGAGAGCGACCCGGCCGGCAGGAAGTATGATGACGAGGATGATGGCCATGATGAGGATTTATGCACAATTCCGTGCGAGTCGCCTGATAAAGCTGGTTGTGGTTGTTGTGGTGCTGCAACAACAACAACAAACAACAAACAACCAGCTTCATCGGACACTCGAATTGTTAAATGTCGTCGTTGATTTTTACGCTCCGACGCGCAAGCGGTCAAAGCGCCGAACCCGTGAACTTTAATCGGACTTACGTTCTGACTAAATCTGGCCCGGGCCGGGTGATTGCGGGTCTAGCGACACAACATCTGCGTTTACCACCATCTCGAAATCTGACCTCCACCCCATTAACCAACCCAACCAACCCCACCCCGCTCCATAAACCCCCCCCCTCCACAACCTTCATTCCGCATTTATCTATTTAACTTTTTTGAAGCCGGACATATCTTGGGGCGGGGGACGTTGGAGGGAATTGCCGTTCGTGTTTATTGACTTCGAGCGCCGAGTAAGGGTTTGCCGCGTCTCCTCTGCCCCTTGTCGGGACGCCTCGACCGGACTCTGGTGACGTGGTTGACAACTTAACACCGTAGTAGTAGCAGCAGCAGCAGCAGGGCTTTCGCCACCAATAATGTAAATATTGTGTCGTTAAACCCGCCACCACACGACCACACAGCCCAATTAGTCAGGGGGTTTGTCACGTAAACAGAACGTGCCGATTAGTTACTAGTGGAGCACACACCGCTGGTGTGTTGGAGAGTAAACCCACTACAACATTTACAATCTTAGTGTAGTGTATAGTAGTTTATAGTGTGTAGTGTAGTGTGTAGTGTAGTGTATAGAGTAGTGTATAGTAGTGTGTAGTGCGTAGTGTTGTATACTAGTTCAGTACGAACTGGTTGTGTGTTGGAGAGTAAACCTACTTCAACATTTACAATTCGAGTGCCGTGACCTTTCACCAGCAATAACAACAACAACAGCTCCAGAATCATCCGGCGACAGCCACAGATTTGTGTCCGGCTGTCCGGGTGGTGGCGGGTTTAACGACGCATTTATACTCACGCCATCTCACCCCATAAAAACCTCCATCATGGGGTGTGAGGATTTGTTGGCCAAGCACCTCCATCCACCCCCCCGGGACCGCCTTTGTCTCTCTCCCCATCCACCACCACCACCCACCACCACTGCAATGCTGCTGGTGATTCTTCCCAGGCGGCTTTGTGCCACCTGTGTTTGTTGGTCGTGCGGGGTGGCTAGCTATCGCTGCTGCTGTGCTTTGCAGCGCTTCGAGATCCTCGAAGGAGCGCCCGCTCTACAGATGGAATCGTCGTTATTATTTTTTTTATTTCACATCGGCCGCCGAGTTCCGTGGGGGTAGCTGCTCCCCCCCCTCCCCTCCCACCCCTCCCACCACCGCGGCTTGACCAGGCGAGACGAATTCACGACGGCGCTTGCGCCAGGCTAGGTGCACCTGGAATAGAAGCCAATGGATCCCCCCCCCCCCTCCACGCCACTCTCCGCCGCCCAGCCTGTAAGAGTCCTCGTTGGCTAGCGGCACCCTGCGATGGGCCGCCACTTGGGCAGCGCGAGCGGTTGCGGGGATTGGGCGGCCGAGCACGCCCGGCCGCCTTTGTCTCCCCGGCGGCGACGTTGTTCGCGAACGTGCGCCGCACCGGGCGCTCGAGCTAGGGGCAGGAGCGCTCGGGGACCCCCGGCTGGGATCATCGAGCGTAGGCTCAGAGCCGCCGGGACCAACGCTCCCCGCCTCGAGTCCCAACCCCTGCGGCCTTGACGGACTGTAGGGGGCAAGTGCATGGAGCACGAGTGGGGGTGGGGGGGGTGGCCAGCAACCACGCCCGGCCGCCTTTGTCTCCCCGGACCGCCCCCCCCACCCACCCACCCCGTGGCGGCGGCGATGTTTTTAACGCACCGCACCGGGCCGAGCCGACCGAGGGGAGGCCCAGGACCGGTTCAGACAATCGTCAGCCGGTGTTGGCCGCGGGCGGGTAATCGAACTCGGCTCGCCGGGTTCGCGGCGCGGCGCTAACCGCTGCGCCACCGCTCCCGACGATGACGCGCGCCCGGCACACAGAGACATCCGCAAGACCCCGGGGTCTTTGCGGTTGATGCCGTAAGTCGCCTCTTAATAGTCCGGCTCACTGCGAATAATCGCTCGTCCGCTCCGGCTAAGTGCGAGTATCGATTTGCTACTTGTTGAAGTGTGTCCTTATAGCCCACTACCCCCCCCCCCACCTACCCACTCCACCACCCACCCACCTACCCACCTACCCACCCACCAACTCCACCACCCACCCACCTACCCACTCCCACACCTACCGACTTCACCCATCTACCCACCTAGCCACTCACCCACCTATCCACACCCCCACCTACCCACACCCCCACCTACCCACACCCCACCTACCCATTCCCCCACCTACCCACTCCCCCACCCCCTCACCTACCCACCCACCTACCCACCCCACCACCTACCCACCCCCCCCCCCACCTACCCACCCACCTACTCCACCACCCACCCATCTACCCACTCCCACACCTACCCACACCCCCACCTACCCACCCACCACCCACCCCCCCACCTCCCACCTACCCCCTCACCTACCCACCCCCTCACCTACCCACCCACCCCCCCACCTACCTACCCACCCCCCCACCTACCCACCTCCCACCCCCCTCACCTACCCACTCACCTCCCACCCACCCCCCCCCCCCACCTACCCACTCAATGAAGGAGGTAGCCCAACATGCAAGGGATCCTTCGCCAGCAAAGTCGGCAGGCGGTGAGCACAGCAGCAGCTGGATGAGTGTCTAACGCCGTGTCCCACGTGGTCACTCCACTGCTGGACGAGTGTCTAACGCCGTGTCCCACGTGGTCACTCCACTGCTGGACGAGTGTCTAACGCCGTGCCCCACGTGATCACTCCACTGCTGGACGAGTGTCTAACGCCGTGTCCCACGTGGTCACTCCACTGCTGGACGAGTGTCTAACGCCGTGCCCCACGTGGTCACTCCACTGCTGGATGAGTGTCTAACGCCGTGCCCCACGTGATCACTCCACTGCTGGACGAGTGTCTAACGCCGTGCCCCACGTGGTCACTCCACTGCTGGATGAGTGTCTAACGCCGTGTCCCACGTGGTCACTCCACTGCTGGATGAGTGTCTAACGCCGTGTCCCACGTGGTCACTCCACTGCTGGATGAGTGTCTAACGCCGTGTCCCACGTGGTCACTCCACTGCTGGATGAGTGTCTAACGCCGTGTCCCACGTGGTCACTCCACTGCTGGATGAGTGTCTAACGCCGTGTCCCACGTGGTCACTCCACTGCTGGATGAGTGTCTAACGCCGTGTCCCACGTGATCACTCCACTGCTGGACGAGTGTCTAACGCCGTGTCCCACGTGGTCACTCCACTGCTGGACGAGTGTCTAACGCCGTGCCCCACGTGGTCACTCCACTGCTGGATGAGTGTCTAACGCCGTGCCCCACGTGATCACTCCACTGCTGGACGAGTGTCTAACGCCGTGCCCCACGTGGTCACTCCACTGCTGGATGAGTGTCTAACGCCGTGTCCCACGTGGTCACTCCACTGCTGGATGAGTGTCTAACGCCGTGTCCCACGTGATCACTCCACTGCTGGATGAGTGTCTAACGCCGTGCCCCACGTGGTCACTCCACTGCTGGATGAGTGTCTAACGCCGTGTCCCACGTGGTCACTCCACTGCTGGATGAGTGTCTAACGCCGTGCCCCACGTGGTCACTCCACTGCTGGATGAGTGTCTAACGCCGTGTCCCACGTGGTCACTCCACTGCTGGACGAGTGTCTAACGCCGTGCCCCACGTGGTCACTCCACTGCTGGATGAGTGTCTAACGCCGTGCCCCACGTGATCACTCCACTGCTGGATGAGTGTCTAACGTCCTGTCCCACGTGGTCACTCCACTGCTGGATGAGTGTCTAACACCGTGTCCCACGTGATCACTCCACTGCTGGACGAGTGTCTAACGCCGTGTCCCACGTGATCACTCCACTGCTGGATGAGTGTCTAACGCCGTGTCCCACGTGATCACTCCACTGCTGGACGAGTGTCTAACGTCCTGTCCCACGTGGTCACTCCACTGCTGGATGAGTGTCTAACGCCGTGTCCCACGTGGTCACTCCACTGCTGGATGAGTGTCTAACGCCGTGCCCCACGTGGTCACTCCACTGCTGGACGAGTGTCTAACGCCGTGTCCCACGTGGTCACTCCACTGCTGGATGAGTGTCTAACGCCGTGTCCCACGTGGTCACTCCACTGCTGGATGAGTGTCTAACGCCGTGTCCCACGTGATCACTCCACTGCTGGACGAGTGTCTAACGCCGTGTCCCACGTGGTCACTCCACTGCTGGACGAGTGTCTAACGCCGTGCCCCACGTGATCACTCCACTGCTGGATGAGTGTCTAACGCCGTGCCCCACGTGGTCACTCCACTGCTGGATGAGTGTCTAACGCCGTGTCCCACGTGGTCACTCCACTGCTGGATGAGTGTCTAACGCCGTGTCCCACGTGGTCACTCCACTGCTGGACGAGTGTCTAACGCCGTGTCCCACGTGGTCACTCCACTGCTGGACGAGTGTCTAACGCCGTGTCCCACGTGGTCACTCCACTGCTGGATGAGTGTCTAACGCCGTGTCCCACGTGGTCACTCCACTGCTGGATGAGTGTCTAACGCCGTGTCCCACGTGGTCACTCCACTGCTGGATGAGTGTCTAACGCCGTGCCCCACGTGGTCACTCCACTGCTGGATGAGTGTCTAACGCCGTGCCCCACGTGGTCACTCCACTGCTGGACGAGTGTCTAACGCCGTGTCCCACGTGGTCACTCCACTGCTGGACGAGTGTCTAACGCCGTGTCCCACGTGATCACTCCACTGCTGGACGAGTGTCTAACGCCGTGCCCCACGTGATCACTCCACTGCTGGATGAGTGTCTAACGCCGTGTCCCACGTGGTCACTCCACTGCTGGACGAGTGTCTAACGCCGTGCCCCACGTGGTCACTCCACTGCTGGACGAGTGTCTAACGCCCTGTCCCACGTGGTCACTCCACTGCTGGACGAGTGTCTAACGCCGTGTCCCACGTGGTCACTCCACTGCTGGACGAGTGTCTAACGCCGTGCCCCACGTGGTCACTCCACTGCTGGATGAGTGTCTAACGCCGTGCCCCACGTGGTCACTCCACTGCTGGACGAGTGTCTAACGCCGTGCCCCACGTGGTCACTCCACTGCTGGATGAGTGTCTAACGCCGTGTCCCACGTGGTCACTCCACTGCTGGACGAGTGTCTAACGCCGTGTCCCACGTGGTCACTCCACTGCTGGACGAGTGTCTAACGCCGTGCCCCACGTGGTCACTCCACTGCTGGATGAGTGTCTAACGCCGTGCCCCACGTGGTCACTCCACTGCTGGATGAGTGTCTAACGCCGTGTCCCACGTGGTCACTCCACTGCTGGATGAGTGTCTAACGCCGTGCCCCACGTGGTCACTCCACTGCTGGATGAGTGTCTAACGCCGTGCCCCACGTGATCACTCCACTGCTGGACGAGTGTCTAACGCCCTGTCCCACGTGGTCACTCCACTGCTGGACGAGTGTCTAACGCCGTGTCCCACGTGGTCACTCCACTGCTGGATGAGTGTCTAACGCCGTGTCCCACGTGGTCACTCCACTGCTGGATGAGTGTCTAACGCCGTGCCCCACGTGATCACTCCACTGCTGGACGAGTGTCTAACGCCGTGCCCCACGTGGTCACTCCACTGCTGGATGAGTGTCTAACGCCGTGCCCCACGTGGTCACTCCACTGCTGGATGAGTGTCTAACGCCGTGTCCCACGTGATCACTCCACTGCTGGATGAGTGTCTAACGCCGTGTCCCACGTGATCACTCCACTGCTGGATGAGTGTCTAACGCCGTGCCCCACGTGGTCACTCCACTGCTGGATGAGTGTCTAACGCCGTGTCCCACGTGGTCACTCCACTGCTGGATGAGTGTCTAACGCCGTGTCCCACGTGGTCACTCCACTGCTGGATGAGTGTCTAACGCCGTGCCCCACGTGGTCACTCCACTGCTGGACGAGTGTCTAACGCCGTGTCCCACGTGATCACTCCACTGCTGGATGAGTGTCTAACGTCCTGTCCCACGTGCCGTGGGGGGGGGCCCTGGCGACCTGCGGCCGAGGGGGCCGCGCTTGCGAGCGCGGCCCCCTCCTCTAAGGGGCTCCGTGCCGTTGATCGTTGAGGAATCGGCGGCCGCCCCCCTCCCCTCCCCCCCCCCCCCGCCGCATCGTAGTTTCGTTCGCCACAGTGCATTGTGGTTCCTGGAGTTAGTTGTTCTGTTTCGACTTAAAGCTTTCGTGACCGCAAGGATTCGTCTTCTTTGGTTCTATTCGGCAAAGTCACCACCACATAGACTGGGAGTAAAATAGTAAAATAATAAAATAATACAATAAAATTCTCGCGACGTTTCGGCCACAACACAAGCGGCCTTCATCAGGTGAAAGGGGACAGACCCGTGGGGACGACTAAGAAGCCCGCTTGTGGTGCGGCCCGAAACGTCGTGAGAATTTAATCGTGTTATTTTATTTTATTAATTCATTATTTTATCATCATTCTACGTGGTGACTTTAACCGAAAGAACCAAAGAAGATAGTTTTTTTTTTATAGGAATAGGTTTTACGCTTTTAACTGGCACACAAACTGACACCTTTATTCAAGGCATCATGTTTGCAATAACCACAACACAAGCAGTCAAAATGCAAACAAAAGAGACAACTCTGATAATAATATTTGCACTGTCCTTGAATTTGATTGGTCCACAGCCGAGACGGCTTTTCTTAGAGCCTAGTCTCCACTGGTGTTGGACCAGAAGACGCCAAAAGGCGTATCAATAATTTCGATCGATTTAAGACGTCCGTCGTTTTGCTACTTTCTTTTTTTTAAGCGAGCAAATAATATTTTGCGCTTAAGAACAACAACAAAAATATATACATTTACAATTAGTCCTCCCCCCCTCCCCCGCCCCCCTTTCCCCGACCCCCCCCGTGCCTATATAAAGCCACAACGGCGCAGGTACATTTTTTTTCTCACCTGAAGACGGACACCTGTGTCGCGACCGAAACGGCGTGCGTATCTTTTATTTTATTATTTTATTTTGTTTTTCTCTTCTCCCTACGTGACTTTACCGAAAGAAAGCAGGCGGCAATAAACAATTCGATTCTTTTCGATTTAAAGCTTTCGTGACTGCAATGATTCATCTTCTTTGGTTCTTTCGGTAAAGTCACCACGTAGAATGAGAATAAAATAATAAATTGAGAATATTATTGCGTTATTTTATTTTATCAATTTATTATTTTATTCTCATTCTACGTGACTTTACCGAAAGAACCAAAGAAGATGAATTCGATTCTTACTCATTGGTTTTTTTTTTTCGGTAAAGTCACGTATGTAGAAATATACAGTAAAATTATATTAAAATATAAAAACAATCACGACGTTTCGATCACAACGCAAGCGATCTTCGTCAGGTGTCAAGAACAAATCACGGAGGTAAATACAACAAAAAGATGAGAGACGAGAATTCAACAAACCTGAAAAAACATTATGTGAAGCACATCCAGTCAGGCCAACAACACAGTTTAACACTTCCTGGCGGACCACGAATTTCAGAAGAGTGTTACATTTCGTGTTCAACCTTTGTATTGCACATACCAGCATAGATAGAATGAAAAAAACGAGGTACACGGTCAGTAGAAATACATATACAAGTCCACCTAGAGGTAAGGAGGGAGGAAAGACGGACAGGGAGGCAGAGAGAGAGAGAGGGGAGGGGGTCAGAGGGATGAACAGAAGCTTAAATAGTAAATAAGGTTGGAGGGGGGGAGGGGCCAGAGCGAGAGCGGCAGCTCAAACACGCAACATCTTACACATACAAAACGGCAGCTCAAAAAAGGACCACCTCTTGTAAATACAAAACGGCAGCTCAAAAAAGGGCACATCTTACACGTAATTTTACAACGGTAACTTCCCCGTAGAAGTGTGATAATAAAGTATTAAAGCTTTCGTGACTGCATAAAATTACTCATTGGTTTTTTCGGTAAAGTCACGCATGTAGAAATACACTAAAATTATATTAAAACAAAGAACAATCACGACGTTTCGATCACAACGCAAGCGATCTTCGTCAGGTGTCAAGAACAAATCACGGAGGTAGATACAACAATAAAGATGAGAGACGAGAATTCAACAAACCCCAAAAAACATTACGTGAAGCACAACCAGTCAGGCCAACAACACAGTTAGACACTTCCTGGCGGACCACGAATTTCAGAAGAGTGTTAAATTTCGTGTTCAACTTCTGTATTGCGAAAAAAACCAGCACAGACAGAGTGAAAATACGAGGTACACGGTCAGTAGGAAAGACTGGCAGAGAGGCAAGGAGAGAGAGAGAGCGAGAGAGAGGGATGAACAGCAGCTTAAATAGGAAATAAGGTTTGGGGGGGGGAGGGGAGTGGCCAGAAATTCGATTATTTTTTTTGGGCCTCTTGACTTAGGGATGGGTTAGAGATCGCGCGAAGCGTCAAGTGAATCGTCAGCGCGTCGCCGGCGGTTCGTCTTGCTCCCGTCTGACGCACCCGGCCTTGGAGCAGCTGCGGCGGCGAGGAATTTGCTCGTCCGGCACGCAAAGGGGGGGACGCGCCTCTTCCACTGACCGGGATGTCGGGGTTAAGGTGTGGCCGTAGGCGCGGCTACGGTTCTCGCGATATTCATTGGGTCTTTCGGTGAAGTCGCCGAGGACAAAAACGAACGTCGCATCGGGGTTGACGATTTGCTTGCGCAAACAAACAAACAAAAAACCGATCGAAACGTCGTTTTTTTTTTGTTTAAAAAAAACCGAGAAGAAATTCGTTCCACGTGACCCCCCCCCCCCCCCCCAAAAAAAAATGAATTCCTGCAGTCACGAAAGCTTTAGGTCACATGTGATAAGCCCAATGGACGTGGATCATCGTCATCATCGTCATCATCGCGTGGGAATTGATAGCGGCGGCTAAACACTCAATGAAGGCGTGACATCGATTCTCGACCACGGGGACGGAGAGAGAGAGACACGCAAACTCCACGTAGACACCAGGCGTCAGGGTCGGGATGGAACCCACGACCTCCTGTATACCCGGCGAGGTAGTTAACATCTCCTAGCCACCGTGATGATGATGAGAGAGAGAGACACGCAAACTCCAAATATACAGCAGCAGGCGTCGGGGTCGGGATGGAACCCACGACCTCCTGTATACCCGGCGAGGTAGGTAACATCTCCTAGCCACCGTGATTATCATGAGAGAGAGAAAGACACGCAGACTCCAAATTTACAGCAGGCGTCGTCAGGATCGGGATCGAAACCCACGACTGTCCTGTACACCCGGCGAGGTAGGTAACATCTCCTAGCCACCGTGATGATGATGAGAGAGAGAGAGAAAGACACGCAGACTCCACGTATACAGCAGCAGGCGACGGGGTCGGGATGGAACCCACGACTTCCTGCACACCAGGCGAAGTAGTTAACATCTCATAGCCACCGTGATGATGATGAGAGAGAAACGGAGAGACACACAGACTCCAAATTTACAGCAGGCGTCGTCAGGATCGGGATCGAAACCCACGACTGTCCTGTACACCCGGCGAGGTAGTTAACATTTCGCCGTCCGAAGAGAAACCAAAAACGTTATCACACCCACTAATTGGCATTTTACCAATGAACCATTGCCGCAGCAGCGACCGATAAAGGCCGGGCGATCTTTAAACATCGCTCGGAGCATCGTCGCACAAATCGACGGAGCTTCCCGCGCTCCGTGGAGCCGGCGGCTCGTTTGCGTTCACCTCCCGACGCCACTGCAGCGCCGCAGGAGGCGGTGGTGGGAAACTCCACGTTCCCATGCCGGGGGGCGAGCACCGGGCGGCCACCGCTCGCTGACTTCCCCACAGTGAGCGGTGTGCCGCGATGTATCGACCCCCCCCCACCCCCCGGGGTGAGTGTGAGTGTGTGAGTGTGTGATTGTGTGTGTGTGTGTGTGAGTGTGTGTGTGAGTGTGTGTGTGAGTGTGTGTGTGAGTGTGTGTGAGTGTGTGTGTGAGTGAGTGTGTGTGTGAGTGTGTGAGTGTGTGATTGTGTGTGTGTGTGAGTGTGTGTGTGTGAGTGTGTGTGTGTGAGTGTGTGAGTGTGTGTGTGAGTGTGTGTGAGTGTGTGTGTGAGTGAGTGTGAGTGTGTGTGAGTGTGTGTGTGAGTGTGTGATTGTGTGTGTGAGTGTGTGTGAGTGAGTGTGTGTGTGTGAGTGTGTGAGTGTGTGTGTGAGTGTGTGATTGTGTGTGTGAGTGTGTGTGAGTGTGTGTGTGAGTGAGTGTGAGTGTGTGTGAGTGTGTGTGTGAGTGTGTGATTGTGTGTGTGAGTGTGTGTGAGTGAGTGTGTGTGAGTGAGTGTGAGTGCGTGTGAGTGTGTTTCAGTGCGCGTGTGTGTGAGTTATCGATGCCCGGGTGCGGTCTAGGGATGGCTCCCTATTGCTCAACCACGTTATGTATGCCGATGATTTGGTAATAGCTGCTCAGTCAGAGGAGGAGTTGGAGACGCTGCTGCTGAGACTGGAGCGTGCCACTAAGAGGTGGGGCCTTACCATCAGCCCCACCAAAACTAAGCACCTGCCTGGGTATTTTGTACCATCGGAGACTCCACCCCCACAACTCCCAATCGGTGATGGGGCAGTTGTGGAGAGAGTGGAGAGTTTCCCATACCTGGGCAGTGTGCTTATGACCGGCTCCAGTTTAACAGCAGAGGTCTTACTCCGAATCAGTCGAGCGGCAATATCTTTTCATCGGTTGCGTAACGCTGTGTGGAAGCTACCTGGTCTGTCGCTCCGCATGAAGCTTCAGGTCTCCTCGGCCATGGTCATTTCCTCCCTTCTCTACGCTTGCGGAACGTGGACCCCCCTAATGGAACATCTTCGCCGGTTATAAACATTTAGGCTGGCCTGCCTACGATCCATCCTGGGTTTAACCAGGCTGGATTGTGTGAGGAGCTCACAAATCCTTGAAAGATCTGGGCACAGTCCCATCGGTGAGCTCCTCCGGCAGGCAAGGCTGCGTTGGCTGGGTCATGTAGCCCGCATGCCCAGCCACCGCATGCCGAAACAGCTTTTGTTCGGCCGGATCGAGGGGACTAAATGGGCGCGGCACGGGCTAGAGAAGAGATGGAGTGACGTGGTACAGGAGGACGTGGAGCTGAGTGGACTTGCCGATGACCGGTACCAGCGGTGTCAAGATCGGCCTCTGTGGAAAAGGCTCGTGAAGGATGCTACTGGGCAGTTTGAGGCAGTCGCCCTCCAACAACAACGGAGGGCGGAGAAGCGACGCTCACAACAACGAGCGGAGCACCGGGTGGCTAAAGCACAGCAGGTTGGCACAATAGGGGGCACAGGTGGTGCACCAGCCAGTCATCTGAGTCAGTCGACCCGTGGCACCTGGGTCTGCCCCGTGACCTCCTGCCAGCGGGCGTTCGACACTTCACGTGGCCTCAAGGTGCACATGGCCTGGCACAAGCGTCGTGGTGACGTCACCGCCACTTAGTGGCGAATGGCGGTTGTTGTTGAGTGAGTGAGAGTGTGTGAGTGAGTGGGGAGCGATAGTGTAGCGGTTAGCGCGCTGCGCTATGAACCTGGCGAACCCGGGTTCGATTCCCGCTCACGGCCAACACCAGTGACGATTATCTGAACCGGTCCCGGGCCTCCCCTAGGTCGACTCAGCCTCAAATGAGTACCTGGTGCGGTTTGTAAACATCGCCACTAGTGAGACAAAGGCGGTCGGGCGTGGTGCTGGCCACCCACCCCCTCGTGTACCGTTCCGGCCTTCATAGGTGCTCGCTAACGGCACTTGCCCCTACAGTCTGTTCAGGCTATACGGGGGATCTTTGTGTGAGTGTGTGAGTGAGTGTGTGTGAGTGAGTGTGAGTGAGTGAGTGTGAGTGAGTGTGAGTGAGTGTGAGTGAGTGAGTGTGAGTGAGTGAGTGTGTTAGTGAGTGTGTTAGTGAGTGTGTTAGTGAGTGTGTTAGTGAGTGTTTTAGTGAGTGTGTGAGTGTGTTAGTGAGTGTGTTAGTGAGTGAGAGTGTGTTAGTGAGTGAGAGTGTGTTAGTGAGTGAGTGTGTGTGTGTGTGAGTGAGTGTGTGTGTGTGAGTGAATCTGTGTGAGTGTGTGTGAGTGAATCTGTGTGTGTGTGAATCTGTGTGTGTTAGTGAGTGTATGAGAAGCGGTAGTGTAGTGGTTAGCACGCTGCGCTATGAACCTGGCGACCCGGGTTCGATTCCCGCTCACGGCCAACACCAGTGACGAGGTCGACTCAGCCTCAAATGAGTACCTGGTACGGTGTGTAAACGTGGTGCTGGCCACCCGGCCTTCATAGGTGCTCGCTAACAGCACTTGCCCCTACAGTCTGTTAAGGCTATATGGGGGATCTTTGTCTTTGTTAGTGAGTGTGTGAGTGTGTTAGTAATTGGGTGTGTGAGTGCGTGAGTGTGTTAGTGAGTGATTGAGTGTGTTAGTGAGTGTGTGAGTGTGTGTGTGAGTGTGTAAGTGTGTGTGAGTCTGTTAGTGAGTGAGTGTGTAAGTGAGTGTGTAAGTGAGTGTGTAAGTGAGTGTGTAAGTGTGATGAGGATGCGGGTCCGGTTTATAAATTGTTCGGCGCCCCGACCACAGCCCGCCGTTGATTTTTTGGCTTCCTCAATTCCACCCCCCCCCCCGCCTCGCTCCGCTTCGTTAGGCCGGAGAATTTACACTTCCCCCCAAATTATAGTGTAGTGTATAGTGTAGTGTATAGTTGTGTAGTGTGTAGTATATAGTGTAGTGTACAGTGTAGTGTATAGTGTAGTGTATAGTGTAGTGTTTAGGGTAGTGTATAGTGTAGTGTTTAGGGTAGTGTATAGTAGTGTATAGTATAGTGTAGTGTGTAGTGTATTGTATAGTATAGTGTAGTGTGTAGTGTATAGTGTAGTGTATAGTAGTGTGGTGTAGTGGGGAATGTATAGTGTGGTGTATAATAGTGTAGTGTATAATAGCGTAGTGTATAGTGGTGGCGAATGTATATTAGTGTATAGTGTAGTGTATAGTGTAGTGTAAAGTACTGTAGTGTACAGGAATTCGGGGTCAAACCGTATGGGTTCACAGGTAAGTATAGTAGTGGAGTGTATAGTGTAGTGTATAGTAGTGTGTAGTGTATAGTAGTCCAGTGTATAGTGTAGTTTATAGTAGTGTACAGTGTAGTGTATAGTGTAGTGTATAGTAGTGTGTAGTGTACAGTGTAGTGTGTAGTGTAGTGTATAGTAGTGCAGCATATAGTGTAAGTGTACAAGAATCCTGGGTCAAACCGTTGTGTGTTCACACACTCATAGGGCTCTTCCTTCCGATGTCATTGGGACGCTGCTGGTAGCCGCGATTCCCTTTTATCTTTTTAATAATCCGGATCTGGGGGGGGGATGTGGGGTCTGCGAGCGGAGTAACTTGAACGTATTGTGTGTCCATCTCTGAGCGTGCCAATACTCCACTGGGGTGTAGGGAGAGAGAGGAGGACAGGGGAAAGTCGCCAGCCACCTACTGAAACCCAGGACAATTGCTATTGTGTTCAGATATTCACACGGAACGGTAAAACGAATGGCGTTGAATTTGTTTTTTTAATAATGTAGGGCCTTCTTTTAACACCTTTTTAATATATCAGGGGACACACCAGGCCCGAACCCCCTTGGGAAGTTTCTAGATTCCGTCTCTGCAAACCACACATAGACTCACATAGAGACCCATAGACTCACATAGAGACCCATAGACTCACGTTGAGACCCATAGACTCACATTGAGACCCATAGACTCACATAGAGACCCATAGACTCACATAGAGACCCATAGACTCACATACTGACCCATAGACTCACATTGAGACCCATAGACTCACGTAGAGACCCATAGACTCACATAGAGACCCATAGACTCACTTAGGGACCCATAGACTCACATAGAGACCCATAGACTCACATTCACAGAGACCCATAGACTCACATAGAGACCCAAAGACTCACATAGAGACCCATAGACTCGCATTGAGACCCATAGACTCACATAGAGACCCACAGACTCGCATAGAGACCCACGGACTCGCATAGAGACCCACGGACTCGCATAGAGACCCACAGATCGCGTAAATATAAATGTGTGTCGTGTGATTTGAGAAACGTGCATTGCGATTACTTTCACGAGTGCATTGCCGCTGTTAACCGTCCACGTGATGCTACGCCACCATTTGTTGAGCTAATCATTTGTAGATGGGTGGTAAGGGACTTCACCTAGGGAGGGGGGTGGGGGGTCAGACATTTGTGACGATGTGTGACGAGGGGGGAGGGGGGTTGAGCAATGTGACGTCACATCAAAATGCGCAACTTAAAATAAATATAGACAACACGTTTTACTTCAATAGACTTTTTAATAAATGTTTTCTCCTACAACATCAGAGTAACAGTGCCACATTAAATACGCAACTACAATGTGACAATAGTTTAAAGCGATTTGAAGCATGTTGATTTTTTGTTGGGGGGGGGGGGGGGGCAGAGCTTTGTGACGTCATATTTGAGGGGGGGGGGGGGTAAAAAATCGTCCAAAATAGCGTGACGTCATTTATGGACGGCCCCTAATAACTTCGGTGAGCCTTGCCTGATGAGATGAATAACCGATTTTTTAATATTTTCAAGTGATTTGTTTACCGTTCCTGTGCTTTGCTCTCCTATCGTAGTTTTTCTTTTCTGTGTTGTTGTTGTTGTATTGTTTGTCGCTGGAACGTTCTGAACACGCGCCCCTACTGGACATCTGTGACGATAAAAGCTTCATAGCCCATCGGATTCCTCCAGAATGAATGAATATTCCGATTCTGATCCAAGCCGCAGCTTTAATTCTCTCTCCCGGCTCGCCAGGTGAACGCTGCTCCATCTGCGCGGGGGATCGAGCGTTGTCCCCCTCGCGCGCCCCATTGATTGTCTGGTAACACCTTGATATACAGAGGACCGCAGATCTTGGGGGAAGCGGAATTTGTCACCGGCTCCTTACCACCGCGTGGCTGCTGCTGCTGCTGCTGCTCGTCGTCCGTGGTTCCTCCTGGCGCCCCTCAAGTCGACGCTGTTTGCTACGTTGTTTATTAGCAGCAGTAGAATTATTACGGAGTGATTTGCGATCGCAAACTGAATTGTGTGCGTGTGTGTGTGTGCGTGTGTGTGTGCGTGCGTGTGTGTGTGTGTGCGTGTGTGTGTGTGCGTGTGTGCGTGTGTGTGTGCGTGTGTGTGTGTGTGCGTGTGTGTGTGTGCGTGTGCGTGTGTGTGTGCGTGTGTGTGTGCGTGTGTGTGTGTGTGCGTGTGTGTGTGTGCGTGTGCGTGTGTGTGTGCGTGTGTGCGTGTGTGTGCGTGTGTGTGTATGTGTGTGCAGGGGGTTTGGAAAACAAGGCTTCCAGTGTCAAGGTAAGCGACCGGCACCTTCCGATGCGCACGCTTGGCTACGTACGCTGTGAAAGAAGTCACGCTCGCTCGCTCGCACACACGCACACACACACACACGCACACACACACACACACGCACACACACACACACACGCACACGTACACACACGTACACACACACACGCACACGTACACACACACACACGTACACACACGCACACGTACACACACGCACACGTACACACACACACACACGTACACACACGTACACACACGCACGCACGCACATCCTCGCACGACGCGGAGACGCGAAGCCCCTCGGCCCTCCCACGCTGAGCGCTGCTTGCGGGAACGCGACGTTGTGCCGCGGTGTTGTGCCGCGGTGTTGTGCCGCGACGTTGTGCCGCGACGTTGTGCCGCGACGTTGTGCCGCGACGTTGTGCCGCGCGGTGGGACGGCTGCCACTGGGGGTGTGTGGGCCTCCCTTTGCGGTGCGTCGGTGATGCGGTGATGTGGTGATGCGGTGATGATGCGGTGATGTGGTGATGCGGTGATGCGGTGATGTGATGATGCGGTGATGCGGTGATGATGCGGTGCCACCACAGGGCCAGCCCAGCGCTCCTTTTGCCGCGGGCGCGTGCAATCGGTCGCTCATCGTCGGCGATTGTGGCCGTGATGGTTCATTGTGACAGTGATGGTTCATTGTCACAGTGATGGTTCATTGTGACAGTGATGGTTCATTGTGACAGTGATGGTTCATTGTGACCGTGATGGTTCATTGTCACCGTGATGGTTCATTGTGACAGTGATGGTTCATTGTCACAGTGATGGTTCATTGTGACTGTGATGGTTCATTGTGACCGTGATGGTTCATTGTGACCGTGATGGTTCATTGTCACCGTGATGGTTCATTGTGACCGTGATGGTTCATTGTGACCGTGATGGTTCATTGTCACCGTGATGGTTCATTGTGACTGTGATGGTTCATTGTGACTGTGATGGTTCATTTTGACTGTGATGGTTCATTGTCACCGTGATGGTTCATTGTGACAGTGATGGTTCATTGTGACTGTGATGGTTCATTGTGACCGTGATGGTTCATTGTGACTGTGATGGTTCATTGTGACTGTGATGGTTCATTTTGACTGTGATGGTTCATTGTCACCGTGATGGTTCATTGTGACAGTGATGGTTCATTGTGACTGTGATGGTTCATTGTGACCGTGATGGTTCATTGTGACTGTGATGGTTCATTGTGACTGTGATGGTTCATTGTGACCATGATGGTTCATTGTGACTGTGATGGTTCATTGTGACCGTGATGGTTCATTGTGACCGTGATGGTTCATTGTGACCGTGATGGTTCATTGTGACAGTGATGGTTCATTGTGACTGTGATGGTTCATTGTGACCGTGATGGTTCATTGTGACTGTGATGGTTCATTGTGACTGTGATGGTTCATTGTGACCGTGATGGTTCATTGTGACTGTGATGGTTCATTGTGACTGTGATGGTTCATTGTGACCATGATGGTTCATTGTGACTGTGATGGTTCATTGTGACCGTGATGGTTCATTGTGACCGTGATGGTTCATTGTGACCGTGATGGTTCATTGTGACAGTGATGGTTCATTGTGACTGTGATGGTTCATTGTGACCGTGATGGTTCATTGTGACTGTGATGGTTCATTGTGACTGTGATGGTTCATTGTCACCGTGATGGTTCATTGTGACCGTGATGGTTCATTGTGACTGTGATGGTTCATTGTGACTGTGATGGTTCATTGTGACCATGATGGTTCATTGTGACTGTGATGGTTCATTGTGACTGTGATGGTTCATTGTGACCATGATGGTTCATTGTCACTGTGATGGTTCATTGTGACTGTGATGGTTCATTGTGGCCGTGATGGTTCATTGTGACTGTGATGGTTCATTGTGACCGTGATGGTTCATTGTGGCCGTGATGGTTCATTGTGACTGTGATGGTTCATTGTGACCGTGGTGGTTCATTGTGGCCGTGATGGTTCATTGTGACCGTGATGGTTCATTGTCACCGTGATGGTTCATTGTGACCGTGATGGTTCATTGTGGCCGTGATGGTTCATTGTGACCGTGATGGTTCATTGTGGCCGTGATGGTTCATTGTGACTGTGATGGTTCATTGTGACAGTGATGGTTCATTGTCATCGTGATGGTTCATTGTGGCCGTGATGGTTCATTGTGACCGTGATGGTTCATTGTGACCGTGATGGTTCATTGTGACAGTGATGGTTCATTGTGACTGTGATGGTTCATTGTGACCGTGATGGTTCATTGTGACTGTGATGGTTCATTGTGACTGTGATGGTTCATTGTGACCGTGATGGTTCATTGTGACTGTGATGGTTCATTGTGACTGTGATGGTTCATTGTGACCATGATGGTTCATTGTGACTGTGATGGTTCATTGTGACCGTGATGGTTCATTGTGACCGTGATGGTTCATTGTGACCGTGATGGTTCATTGTGACAGTGATGGTTCATTGTGACTGTGATGGTTCATTGTGACCGTGATGGTTCATTGTGACTGTGATGGTTCATTGTGACTGTGATGGTTCATTGTCACCGTGATGGTTCATTGTGACCGTGATGGTTCATTGTGACTGTGATGGTTCATTGTGACTGTGATGGTTCATTGTGACCATGATGGTTCATTGTGACTGTGATGGTTCATTGTGACTGTGATGGTTCATTGTGACCATGATGGTTCATTGTCACTGTGATGGTTCATTGTGACCGTGATGGTTCATTGTGGCCGTGATGGTTCATTGTGACTGTGATGGTTCATTGTGACCGTGGTGGTTCATTGTGGCCGTGATGGTTCATTGTGACCGTGATGGTTCATTGTCACCGTGATGGTTCATTGTGACCGTGATGGTTCATTGTGGCCGTGATGGTTCATTGTGACCGTGATGGTTCATTGTGGCCGTGATGGTTCATTGTGACTGTGATGGTTCATTGTGACAGTGATGGTTCATTGTCATCGTGATGGTTCATTGTGGCCGTGATGGTTCATTGTGACAGTGATGGTTCATTGTGGCCGTGATGGTTCATTGTGACCGTGATGGTTCATTGTGACAGTGATGGTTCATTGTGACTGTGATGGTTCATTGTGACCGTGATGGTTCATTGTGACTGTGATGGTTCATTGTGACCGTGGTGGTTCATTGTGACAGTGATGGTTCATTGTAACCGTGATGGTTCATTGTCACTGTGATGGTTCATTGTGACCGTGATGGTTCATTGTGACCGTGATGGTTCATTGTGACAGTGATGGTTCATTGTGACCGTGATGGTTCATTGTGACCATGATGGTTCATTGTGACAGTGATGGTTCATTGTGACAGTGATGGTTCATTGTGACTGTGATGGTTCATTGTGACAGTGATGGTTCATTGTGGCCGTGATGGTTCATTGTGACCGTGATGGTTCATTGTGACAGTGATGGTTCATTGTGGCCGTGATGGTTCATTGTGGCCGTGATGGTTCATTGTGACCGTGATGGTTCATTGTGACCGTGATGGTTCATTGTGACAGTGATGGTTCATTGTGACCGTGATGGTTCATTGTCACCGTGATGGTTCATTGTGACCATGATGGTTCATTGTGACAGTGATGGTTCATTGTGACAGTGATGGTTCATTGTGACAGTGATGGTTCATTGTGGCCGTGATGGTTCATTGTGACAGTGATGGTTCATTGTGGCCGTGATGGTTCATTGTGACAGTGATGGTTCATTGTGACCGTGATGGTTCATTGTGACCGTGATGGTTCATTGTGGCCGTGATGGTTCATTGTGGCCGTGATGGTTCATTGTCACCGTGATGGTTCATTGTGACCGTGATGGTTCATTGTGACAGTGATGGTTCATTGTGACAGTGATGGTTCATTGTGGCCGTGATGGTTCATTGTGACAGTGATGGTTCATTGTGGCCGTGATGGTTCATTGTGGCCGTGATGGTTCATTGTCACCGTGATGGTTCATTGTGACCGTGATGGTTCATTGTGACCGTGATGGTTAATTGTGACCGTGATGGTTCATTGTGACTGTGATGGTTCATTGTGACCGTGATGGTTCATTGTGACAGTGATGGTTCATTGTCACCGTGATGGTTCATTGTCACCGTGATGGTTCATTGTGGCCGTGATGGTTCATTGTCATCGTGATGGTTCATTGTGACAGTGATGGTTCATTGTGACCGTGATGGTTCATTGTGGCCGTGATGGTTCATTGTGACTGTGATGGTTCATTGTGACAGTGATGGTTCATTGTGACCGTGATGGTTTCATTGTCGCCGTGATTACGATCGTTGCCGCCGCTGCTGTTGTTGTTGCCGTAGCGACGCGTACGCGGGCGGTCCGCGACGGGGTGCATTCTGGGACATCTCGAGGAGCCCGGTGGGACGGGCCCCGACGTGTCGCGAGGTTGGGGCTCGTCGACCGAGACGGCGATTGCGTCGAGAGGACTTTGCTGGGACCTGGGGTGGGGGGGGGGACTGGGGGGGGGTGGTGGGGAGGTTGAGTTGGGGTGGGGGGGAGCGGTGGCGCAGTGATTAGCGCGCTGGAGCCACCGAAGCCGGCGGCGACCCGAGTTCGATTCACGCGCAGCGGCTGACGTCGGTGACGATTATCTGAACCCGTCCTGGGGCTCCTCTAGGTCGACTCGGCCTCAAATGAGTACCTGTGCAGATGATGTCGGGCAGAAGTCAGGGGGTAAAGGGCAATAGACCCGCACGCTGACTCACCCACTCACCCACCCACCCACTCACCCACTCACCCACCCACCCACTCACCCACCCACTCACCCACCCACTCAGTCACCCAATCAATCATCCACCCACTCACTCACCCACACACTGACCCACCCACTCAGTCAGCCAATCAATCACCCACCCACTCACTCACCCACCCACACACTGACCCACCCACCCACCCACTCACCCACCCACTCAGTCACCCAATCAATCACCCACCCACTCACTCACCCACCCACACACTCACCCACCCACACACTCACCCACCCACACACTGACCCACCCACTCACCCACCCACTCAGTCACCCAATCAATCATCCACCCACTCACTCACCCACACACTGACCCACCCACTCAGTCAGCCAATCAATCACCCACCCACTCACTCACCCACCCACACACTGACCCACCCACTCACCCACCCACTCAGTCACCCAATCAATTACCCACCCACTCACCCACCCACCCACACACTGACCCACCCACCCACTCACCCACCCACTCAGTCACCCAATCAATCACCCACCCACTCACCCACCCACACACTCACCCACCCACACACTGACCCACCCACTCACTCACCCACCTACTCACTCACTCACCCACGCAATCACTCACTCACCCACTCACACACTCACTCACCCACCCACCCACTCACTCACCCACCCACCAACTGATTCACCCACTCACCCACTCACTCACCCACCCACTCACCCACCCACTCACCCACCCACTCATTCATTCACTCACTCACTCACCCACTCACTCACCCACTCACTCACCCACCCACTCACTCTCTCACCAACCGACTCACTCGCACATCCACTCACTCACCCACTCAACCACCCAATCACTCACTCACCCACTCACTCGCTCACCCACTCACCCACTCATTCACCTACTCGCCCACCGGCTCGCCCACTCGCCCACTCACTCACCTACTCATCCGCCCAGAACCTGTCGTGTAAACGAACAGAACTAGCGAGGGATCGCTGCTGCACCTTACTGGTGCTGCGTGCCTCCGTTGCGTGCGCGTCTTTGTGATTGCCAGTCCGACTAAGCGCTGCAAACCCCTTAGGCCACCAACTCCGCCGACGATTCTCTGAACCGGTCCTGCCCTCGCTTAGGTCGGCTCGGCCTCAAATGAGAACCCGGTGCGGTGCGTAAAGTACCCGGCGGTGGCCACCAACACCCTCGCCTGCCACGGTGCCGGCCCTCCATCGGTGCTGCCCGCTAACAGCACAGCCTGTCAAGACTGCCATGGGACTCGGCCTAGCGCCTCCAGAAAGGCCTCTGTGGGGTTTTGGGCGATGTCGAACTTTGTGACACCGCAGCCACGCAGCCTTCGCTCGCCGCTCGCGTAGAGAGAGAGAGTGGACGACTCAGAGAGAGAGGGAGAGAGGACGACTTGTAGAGAGAGGACGACTCGGAGAGAGAGAGAGTGGACGACTCGGAGAGAGAGAGAGGACGACTCGGAGAGAGAGAGGACGACTCGGAGAGAGGGAGAGAGGACGACTCGGAGAGAGAGAGAGGACGACTCGGAGAGAGAGAGGGAGAGAGGACGACTTGTAGAGAGAGGACGACTCGGAGAGAGAGAGAGTGGACGACTCGGAGAGAGAGAGAGTGGACGACTCGGAGAGAGAGAGAGAGGACGACTCAGAGAGAAAGCGGGGCCAGGCAGCGGCAGCAGCAGCAGGAGGGAGTGTTATGACGAGTGGTAGGGAGTGTTATGACGAGGAGCAGGAGGGAGTGTTATGACGAGGAGCAGGAGGGAGTGTTATGACGAGTGGTAGGGAGTGTTATGACGAGGAGCAGGAGGGAGTGTTATGACGAGGAGCGGTAGGGAGTGTTATGACGAGGAGCGGTAGGGAGTGTTATGACGAGGAACAGGAGGGAGTGTTATGATGAGGAGCAGGAGGGAGTGTTATGACGAGGAGCAGGAGGGAGTGTTATGACGAGGAACAGGAGGGAATGTTATGACGAGGAGCGGTAGGGAGTGTTATGACGAGGAGCGGTAGGGAGTGTTATGACGAGGAACAGGAGGGAGTGTTATGATGAGGAGCAGGAGGGAGTGTTATGACGAGGAGCAGGAGGGAGTGTTATGACGAGGAACAGGAGGGAATGTTATGACGAGGAGCGGTAGGGAGTGTTATGACGAGGAGCGGTAGGGAGTGTTATGACGAGGAGCGGTAGGGAGTGTTATGACGAGGAGCGGTAGGGAGTGTTATGACGATGAGCAGGAGGGAGTGTTATGACGAGGAGCTGGTGTGAGTGTTATGATGAGGAGCTGGTGGGCGTGTTATGATGAGGAGCTGGTGGGCGTGTTATGATGAGCTGGTGGGAGTGTTATGATGAGCTGGTGGGAGTGTTATGATGAGCGGTAGGGAGTGTTATGTTGAGCTGGTGGGAGTGTTATGATGAGCTAGAGGGAGTGTTATGATGAGCTGGTGGGAGTGTTATGATGAGCTGGTGGGAGTGTTATGATGAGCTGGTGGGAGTGTTATGATGAGCTGGTGGGAGTGTTATGATGAGCTGGTGGGAGTGTTATGATGAGCTGGTGGGAGTGTTATGATGAGCTGGTGGGAGTGTTATGATGAGTCGCCTGAGTGTACGAGAAGTGGACCCAAGCAGATTAACCGCCGATTTGAGCTAAATCGATGTTTATATATTTATATATATTTATTCGTGCATTAGGATTTAGTTGGGGGTTGGGGGCGGCGGGGGGGGGGGGCTTAAACTACCCCCCCCCACCCCTAACACCCCCCCACCCACCCCACTCTCTTAATGGTAGACGTGGGGATGATTTAAATGCGGTGAGTTTTTATGTTTTTGTGTTCTGCAGCGGTTCGTCGTCGGGCAAAGATTTTTGTCTCTGCCCGGAGGGGTTCTGCGTGCGCGAGAAGCCGGTTTCATATGCCAACTCAGCAAATGTGTGTGCCTGTGAAGTTTCCCATGAGTCTATGGGTCTCTACGTGAGTCTGTGGGTCTCTCTGTGAGTCTATGGGTCTCTGTGTGAGTCTATGGGTGTCTGTGTGAGTCTATGGGTCTCTGTGTGAGTCTATGGGTCTCTGTGTGAGTCTATGGGTGTCTGTGTGAGTCTATCGGCCTCTGTGTGAGTCTATGGGTCTCTACGTGAGTCTGTGGGTCTCTGTGTGAGTCTACGGGTCTCTGTGTGAGTCTATCGGTCTCTGTGTGAGTCTACGGGTCTCTGTGTGAGTCTATGGGTCTCTGTGTGAGTCTATAGGTCTCTGTGTGAGTCTATCGGTTTCTGTATGAGTCTATGGGTCTCTGTGTGAGTCTATGGGTCTCTGTGTGAGTCTATAGGTCTCTGTGTGAGTCTATGGATATCTGCGTGAGTCTATAGGTCTCGGTGTGAGTATGGATCTCTATGTGAGTCTACGGGTCTCTGTGTGAGTGGGTCTGTGTGAGTATGGATCTCTGTGTGAGTCTCCGGGTCTCGATGCTAGTCTATTGCTCACTATGAACTCGCTGCACTTTTGAAAACCCGGTTTAGTCGCCCACCCCACTCGCGTGTTTTTATCCGCACCAACACAGGAACGCCAAATCACACCGGATCTCTACACTTGGCATGGGACATTGCCCACAGATGCTATATATATAAAACGTACACATATATGATCCCCTGTTGATTTTGTACGTTTGCCCACTGACAAAGAAATGATCAGTCTATAATTTTAATGGTAGGTTTATTTGAACAGTGAGAGACAGAATAACAACAAAATATCCGCAAAAACGCATGTCAAAAATGTTATAAATTGATTTGCATTTTAATGAGGGAAATAAGTATTTGACCCCTCTGCAAAACATGACTTAGTACTTGGTGGCAAAACCCTTGCAGGCAATCACAGAGGTCAGACGTTTCTTGTAGTTGGCCACCAGGTTTGCACACATCTCAGGAGGGATTTTGTCCCACTCCTCTTTGCAGATCTTCTCCAAGTCATTAAGGTTTCGAGGCTGACGTTTGGCAACTCAAACCTTCAGCTCCCTCCACAGATTTTCTATGGGATTAAGGTCTGGAGACTGGCTAGGCCACTCCAGGACCTTAATGTGCTTCTTCTTGAGCCACTCCTTTGTTGCCTTGGCCGTGTGTTTTGGGTCATTGTCATGCTGTAATACCCATCCACGACGCATTTTCAAATCCCTGGCTGAGGGAAGGAGGTTCTCACCCAAGATTTGACGGTACATGGCCCCGTCCATCGTCCCTTTGATGCGGTGAAGTTGTCCTGTCCCATCAGCAGAAAAACACTCCCAAAGCATAATGTTTCCACCTCCATGTTTGACGGTGGGGATGGTGTTCTTGGGGTCATAGGCAGCATTCCTCCTCCTCCTCCAAACACGGCGAGTTGAGTTGATGCCAAAGAGCTTCATTTTGGTCTCATCTGACCACAACACTTTCACCCAGTTGTCCTCTGAATCATTCAGATGTTCATTGGCAAACTTCAGACGGGCATGTATATGTGCTTTCTTGAGCAGGGGGACCTTGCAGGCGCTGCAGGATTTCAGTTCACGGCGTAGTGTGTTACCAATTGTTTCCTTGGTGACTATGGTCCCAGCTGCATTGAGATCATTGACAAGATCATCCCGTGTAGTTCTGGGCTGATTCCTCACCGTTCTTATGATCATTGCAACTCCACGAGGTGAGATCTTGCATGGAGCCCCAACCCACCCACCCACTCACTCACCCAGCTAGTCACTCACCAACCCACCCACTCACCAATCCACCCACTCATTCACCCACCCACTCATTCACCCACCCACTCATGCACCCACCCACTCACCCTCCCCTAAATCGTCTCAGCCTCAAACGAGTATCTGGTGCGGTGTGTGAACATCGCCTCCGGGGAGACAAAGGCGGCCGGGCGTTGTGGTGCTGACCCACCCCACCCACCTCGTGTGACATTCCGACCTTCGTCGGTGCTGCTATTCACTAACAGAAACTTGCCCCCAAAAGGCCATTAAGGCTGTACGGGGGATCTTTGTCCATACATTGTCTTTGTACATGGTCGAGTGGTGGTGCAGTGGTTAGCGCGTTGCGCTACGAACCCGGCGACTCGAGATCAATAAGAGTGGCGAGTCTTTGAAACGGTCCTGGGCCTCCTGTCCCTAGGTCGACTCAGCCTCAAACGAGTATCTGGTGCGGTGTGTAGTAAACATCGCCACTGGGGCAGACGACTTGGAGAGAGAGGTAGATCGAGACAGCTGACCACCCACCCACCTCGTGTGCCATTCCGGCCTTGTAGGTGCCGCTACTCGCTAACAACGCTTTCCCCAAAAGTCCGCTAAGGATATACGGGGGATCTTTGTCTTTGGTTGTGACGGTGGTGGTGGTGGTGGTAGCGGTGATAGAAGCGGTGGTCCTCGTAGCGGCGGTGGTGGTGGTACTGGTAGCAGTGGTGGTGGTACTGGTAGCGGTAGTGGTAGCAGTGGTGGTGGTAGTGGTGGTGGTGGGATCTTCAAAGTCTTCAAAAAAATTGAAATCGTCCAGCAAACGATTTGCTGCTGCTACAGCCGCTGCGTTGGCAGTGATGCCCCAAGCACAGTGGACGTATCATCTCGACACGCTCCCCCTGTCCGCAACACTTCGGCCCTTAACGTGGGGGGGGGGGGGGGGGTGGAGGGGGGGGGAGGCGGGGGGGGTAAAAAATATATAATAGCCAACGTTTCGTGCGATAGCCCTTATTTATGTTCGGTGACGAAGGACGGTTTTGCCCCAAACGTCGTCGTTCGTTGCATGAAAGTGTTTCCCCGGAGAATTGCACCACACCTAAATGAATGGCGTGCGGCCGGACGACGTTGACAGCGCAGGAGTCGAAGTGACAGGGCAGGAGTCGAAGTGACAGGGCAGGAGTCGAAGTGACAGGGCAGGAGTCGAAGTGACAGGGCAGGAGTCGAAGTGACAGGGCAGGAGTCGAAGTGACAGGGAAGGAGTCGAAGTGACAGGGCAGGAGTCGAAGTGACAGGGCAGGGGTCGAAGTGACGCCTCAGGAGTCGAAGTGACAGGGCAGGAGTCGAAGTGACAGGGCAGGAGTCGAAGTGACGCCGCAGGAGTCGAAGTGACAGGGCAGGAGTCGAAGTGACAGGGCAGGAGTCGAAGTGACAGGGCAGGAGTCGAAGTGACAGGGCAGGAGTCGAAGTGACAGGGCAGGAGTCGAAGTGACAGGGCAGGAGTCGAAGTGACGCCGCAGGAGTCGAAGTGACAGGGCAGGAGTCGAAGTGACAGGGCAGGAGTCGAAGTGACAGGGCAGGAGTCGAAGTGACAGGGCAGGAGTCGAAGTGACAGCCGCCTGTGCCCACCGTGGCCTCGCCGCGGAGGAATTACGCACGGCGTGTGCGGTGTTGCAAATGTGGCATGACAATATGGTGTTGGTGAAGTGCATTGGTTGAAATGCATTGGTTTGATGCATTGGTGAAATGCATTGGTGAAATGCATTGGAGATGTGCATTGGTGAAATGCATTGTTCAAATGCATTGGTGAAATGCATTGGTGAAATGCATTGGAGATGTGCATTGGTGAAATACATTGGTGAAATACATTGGTGAAATGCATTGTTGAAGTGCATTGGTTAAATGCATTGGTGATGTGCATTGGTGAAATGCATTGGTGAAATGCATTGGTGAAATGCATTGTTCAAATGCATTGGTGAAATGCATTGGTGAAATGCATTGGAGATGTGCATTGGTGAAATACATTGGTGAAATACATTGGTGAAATGCATTGTTGAAGTGCATTGGTTAAATGCATTGGAGATGTGCATTGGTGAAATGCATTGGTGAAATGCATTGGTGAAATGCATTGTTCAAATGCATTGGTGAAATGCATTGGTGAAATGCATTGGAGATGTGCATTGGTGAAATACATTGGTGAAATACATTGGTGAAATGCATTGTTGAAGTGCATTGGTTAAATGCATTGGTGATGTGCATTGGTGATGTGCATTGGTGAAATGCATTGGTGAAATGCATTGGTGAAATGCATTGGTGAAATGCATTGGTGAAATGCATTGGAGATGTGCATTGGTGAAATGCATTGGTGAAATGCATTGTTGAAGTGCATTGGTTAAATGCATTGGTGATGTGCATTGGTGAAATGCATTGTTGAAATGCATTGGTGAAATACATTGGTGAAATGCATTGGTGATGTGCATTGTTGAAGTGCATTGGTTAAATGCATTGGTGATGTGCATTGTTGAAGTGCATTGGTTAAATGCATTGGTGATGTGCATTGTTGAAGTGCATTGGTTAAATGCATTGGTGATGTGCATTTAACGAATGCGTCGGTTAAATTAATTGGTTAAATGCGTTCGTGAAATACGTTGGTGTAATGCAAGCAAACGTTGGTGTAATGCAGATGGTGTCATCTGGTCCAACACCAGTGGAGACTAAAGGGCTCTAAGAAAAGCCGTCTCGGGTGTGGACCAATCAAATTCAAGGACAGTGCCAATATTATTATCAGAGTTGTCTTTTTTGTTTGCATTTTGACTGCTTGTGTTGTGGTTATTGCAAACATGATGCCTTGAATAAAGGTGCCAGTTTTTGTGCCAGTTAAAAGGGTAAAACCTATTCCTAAAAAAACCAAAATGATGAACGAAGCAAAGTGCCGACTACACCGAGCATCCTCTCGCTGCTTCTGATCTTAAACACAAAAAAAAACTAGAGCGAGGCGAGAGTGAGAGAGAGGAGCGAGGGAAAAAAAAGCATCAACCCGCTTGGGCATGACCCCGCGTCAACTGTCCTCTGCAAGGCGCGTGCTTGGGTTACGGAAGGATTCATTGCGCCTGCGAAGCAGTGCACCCACAGGGGCTACGGCGTGGCATTCAAGAGGGGCTCTTCGACAACAACACGCACACACAAAAAAAAGGCCCCAAAACAGGGTGGACGGGTTCGCGCGCACTGTACGTGTATCCGCACGTGTACGGCTCTGTTCGTTAGGGTCAGCATGCTCGAAGATGGTCCGGGTTGTTGGGTTTTTTTTGGGGGTGAAAAGCAAAATGCACGCACCTCTCCCCCCCCCCCCCTCCCTCTATTCCTGAAGCTCGCTTCTTCCCGTGTGCGTAGAGATGGAGGAGGGAGATGGAGGTGGTGGTGGAGTTGGTGGTGGAGGTGGTGGAGGAGTTGGTGGAGGTGGTCGTTGTTGGAGGAGGAGGAGGTGGGGCCTCACCTGGTAAAATAAAAAATAAAAGTTTAGTTTTAGCTTTCTCCAGGGCACTGCGGTTTACTCCTCTGTGCAAATGCTCATTGGTTGCGTAATAGCTCAACACGTAGAGGCCCACAGACCTTGGGCGATTGTTGGTAGCGCCGCCTTCTCGCTGCGTGGCTGCTGCTGCTGCTGCCTCCCCGATCATCCGTGGTCCCTCCTGGCACCACGGAGTCGCTCTCTCTCCCTCTCTGAGTCGCCCTCTCTCTGAGTCGCCCTCTCTCTCTCTGAGTCGCTCTCTCTCTGAGTCGCCCTCTCTCTCTCTGAGTCACTCTCTTATTCTCTCTCTGAGTCGCCCTCCCTCTCTCTGAGTCGCCCTCTCTCTGAGTCGTCCTCTCTCTCTGAGTCGCCCTCCCTCTCTCTGAGTCGCTCTCTTCTCTCTCTGAGTCGCCCTCTCTCTAAGTCGCCATCTCTCTGAGTCGCCCTCTCTCTGAGTCGCCCTCCCTCTCTCTGAGTCGCCCTCCCTCTCTCTGAGTCGCCCTCCCTCTCTCTGAGTCACTCTCTTCTTCTCTCTCTGAGTCGCCCTCTCTCTGAGTCGCCCTCTCTCTGAGTCGCTCTCTCTCTGAGTCGCCCTCTCTCTCTGAGTCGCCCTCTCTCTCTGAGTCACTCTCTTCTTCTCTCTCTGAGTCGCCCTCTCTCTCTCTGAGTCGCCCTCTCTCTCTCTGAGTCGCCCTCCCTCTCTCTGAGTCGCCCTCTCTCTCTCTGAGTCGCCCTCTCCCGTTAAGGGCGCGGGAGGATTCCGTGTGGTCGCGGCGCAACGTTACAATTTGACAACGTTGTTAGGAAGTTTAATTTTTGGCGATGCCGGAATGCTGGGCGGGGGGGGGGGTCATGAATCGGCCTCGTGACAACTTTTTTTTTTATTTTATCCGGCCCGTGGCACTCGAAGGAGGGGAAGGACGATGCCACGTTGGCATTTGAGCGCGGCCGAAGACATGGCCCCAAAAATATCAACACAAAATGATGTCGTGACGCTGCTGACGCTGCAATTTCTGCTGCTACTGCTGCTATTGCCGGTTCTCCCCCTCCACTTTTAGGATCGACGTTGCGCGTTTAAGGGTCATTCATCCGCCGCTATTCGTTTCCACACATTGATGATGATGATAAGCCACTTCCGTTGGGATATCGTTTGCGATTCCTCGGGGTCACTCCTGGCAGGGGGGGAGGGACGAGCCGTACAGCTCGGTGGGCCTCACACCTGGTGACGTAGATATACAAATTGTTGTAAAAATAGACGATCACCGGCACTGTCGTTTCAACTGCCGGTCGGTCGCCGGGAGATGGAATCGAACCCAATGGCAGCGCACCAATGGCAGCTCGCCGATGGCAGCGCACCGATGGCAGCGCACCGAAGGTAGCGCACCGATGGCAGCTCGCTGATAGCAGCGCACCGATGGCAGCGCACCAATGGTAGCTCGCTAAGCTCGCCAATGGCAGCACACCGAAGGCAGCGCACCGAAGGCAGCTCGCTGATAGCAGCGCACCGATGGCAGCGCACCAATGGTAGCTCGCTAAGCTCGCCAATGGCAGCACACCGAAGGCAGCGCACCGAAGGCAGTGCAAAGATGGCAGCGCACCAATGGTAGCGCAACGACGGCAGCTCGCTGAGCTCGCCGATAGCAGCGCACCGAAGGCAGCGCACCGATGGCAGCGCGCCGACGGCAGCTCGCCGAAACTCGCCGATGTCAGCGGGGGCTGTTGCCGAACGTGAACGCCGTTCCTCCAGCCACTGCGGCCCGCAGATTCTCCCCCCCACCGCCCCGCCGCCCTTTCCCGGCCCGCGTTACGTAACGACCGAGGGCGTCCGCTCGACGGGCGGCGGCGTCGGCGTCTCGTGCGAGGGAGGGAGGGCCCTGAGGGCCCTCCCCCGCGCTGGCTCGGAGCCGACTGAGCAGCCACGCTCGGGCATGCCCGGACACGCCCACATGGCCACGGACTTCTGCGAAGGGAGAGGAAGTTGCCCAATGCCGATACCCCCCCACCACCACCACCACCGCCCCCCGTCGTTCGTTGTCGGCTGAGCGATGGCGACGTCTGCAGGTGCACGTTGAGGCCACGCGGAGCGCCGTGGAAGGCGGCGGGCGGCGACTCGTGGACAGGCCCTGCGGGGTGGCATCGGGTGGGGCCGACTGAGGTGGCGGGTAGACGCACCACCGGCACCACCCGCCCGCCCCCCCCGACGGTGCCAACTTGCTGCGAGTCACACGCTCGCCAAAAGTCTACCGCTGGCCGCGCGTTGAACCCCGATTGCCTTGGTCGATCCATACCTGGAAACCCGTTGTCGTTGCCCTACCTTATCACGGACCAATTCAGACGTTATTGGTCACCCCGTGGCCCTCGTACATCTCAAATTTCATCCGAAAAAGTGCCCATCACAAGGGAGAAACACAAACAAATGAAAACATATTTTTTTGTGCCCGTATTGAAACGGCTGTATGCCGTATGGACCTGAAAACTCAATTTCCCTGTACAAGAATGCAGGGTGAACCGTATGGCCTTTTCTTCTGAGGTTTTAGAACTATCAAACTTTTAACAATTTTGTTTTTATTTCACCAGGTGTAAGGCCCCACTGAACTATTTAGTAGTAGCTCTTTTTCAGAATCGACCACCTGGCTATCACAACATGATAGCTCAACGAAGTTGGCTCATCATCATCATCATCATCGTGCGGACATTTATAGCAGCTGGCAAATAACTTTCTGAACTCGTGATGTTGATTCTAAATGTGGAGGGAAATACCGGAGGACCCGGAGAAAAAATCCCACGTGACCATGGGGAGCGAGAGAGACACGCAAACTCCAAATATCCAGCAGACGTCTTCAGGGTCGGGATCGAAGCCACGACCTCCTGTATACCAGGCGAGGTAGTTAACATCCCCTAGCCACCGTGATGATCACGATGAGAGAGAGAGAGACACGCAAACTCCAAATATCCAGCAGGCGTCGTCAAGGTCGGGATCGAACCCACGACCTCCTGTATACCGGGCGAGGTAGTTAACATCACCTAGCCACCGTGATGATGATGAGAGAGAGAGACACGCAAACTCCAAATATACAGCAGGTGTCGTCAGGGTCGGGATCGAAGCCACGACCTCCTGTACACCAGGCGAGGTAGTTAACATCTCCTAGCCACCGTGGCGCCCCCGGGGCTGCCCGCGAGAGGCAAATTGCATTTCCAGCTGCCTGCGTCAGTGGCAGCTATCCGCTTTATCTGCCGAGCCCTGCACGATGTTTGAACAAAAATAAAAAAAAAACAGCCGACCGGAGGCAAATTAACTTTGGTCGCAAAGAAGGGGGGGGGGGGGGCTGTTATGCTGTGGGATTTGTTTTCTGTTGTTACTGGTTTGAATTTAGTTTAATTTTATTATCCCCCCCTTCTTCCTCAAGTCATCCCTGCCGTACATGTCCGGCGGCCGTAGAATCCGGGATCTCATCCGCGCTTGGCCACTGTTGATTCGACAGCCAACGTGATGGTGATTCGGGTGGCTTATCATCATCATCATGAGCATCATCTTCATCCTAATCATCCCGATCATCATCCTAAGCATCCTGATCATCATCCTAATCATCATCATCCTCATATTCTTGGTTCTTTCATTCGGTGTGAAAAACCACAGCAAGAAAATTTGAAGGATCTCAAAGTTATGTGGAAACCCTCCCCGTAGAGGCGGTTAAATTTTGATGATTGCTTGTGTTGCAGTCGAAACGTCGTGAGAATTTTATTGTTTAATATTTGTATTATTTTATTGTTTCCCTTCTACTTGACTTTACCGAAAGAACCAAGAATATAACAGTCGTGTAAAATCACGTAGAAGGGAAATTGTTTAATATTTGTATTTTATTGTTTCCCTTCTACGTGGCTTTACCGAAATAACCAAGAATATGAATCCCTGCAGTCACGAAAGCTTTAAATCAAAAATCATCATCCTCATCATCCTAATCTTCATAATCCTCATCATCATCATCCTCATCATCATCCTCTGCATTATCATCCTTGTCATCATCATCACACACACACACAAGAGTCCCGTGTGTGTGTGTGTGTTTGTGAGTCGTGGTAGTGTGGCGGTTTGTGCGCTGTGCTATGAACCCGGTGGCCCAAGTTCAATTTCCCCCGTGTAGCCTGAACAGACTGTTGGGGCGAGTGCTGTTAGCGAGCACCTATGAAGGCCGGCAAGGCACACGAGGGGGGGTGAGTGGCCAGCACCAGCGGCGATGTTTACTACACACCGCACCAGGTGCTCATTTGAGGCTGAGTCGACCTTGGGGATGCCCAAGACCGGTTCAGATAATCGTCACCGGTGTTGGCCGTGAGCGGGAATCGAACCCGGGTCTCCGGGTTCGTAGCGCACCACCACGCACGCACAGGCACGCACGTGCACGCACACACACACACACGCGCACTCGCTCTCTCGCAAAGGGACCGCGAAACGTCTCTCCCCGTGCTTGCTTGCCGCCGTCAACATTTAATTTTATTGACACGATCGTTGGGCGTCGTGTCGGGCAAGGCAAGGTCCGATTTTCTTTTTTTCAACGTCCCCACTGCCCGCCTGCCGCGTTTTTGCGTTCCTGAACTCCCGTGCCGGAGGTTTGCTCAGCGTGATGGACGACCGTCACCGGTTCCGGGCCCCTGCGCCCGAGTTTCCCGGGCGGAAGTTCCCGGCCGGAGATTCCTGGCCCCGTTTTCGGAGGTTCCTGGCTCGAGGTTCTTGGCACCATGCCAGAGGTTCCTGCCCCCCGAGGTTCCTGCCCGGAGGTTCCTGGCCGGGAGGTTCCTGGCCCCTTGCCGGAGGTTGCTGGCACCATGCCATAGGTTCCTGCCCGGAGGTTCCTGCCCGGAGGTTCCTGGCCGGGAGGTTCCTGGCCCCTTGCCGGAGGTTGCTGGCACCATGCCAGAGGTTCCTGCCCGGAGGTTCCTGGCCAGAGGTTCCTGCCCGGAGGTTCCCGGCCAGAGGTTCCTGGCACCATGCCAGAGGGTCGCCCGCGCGATGGATGTCCACCGTCCAAAATCCCCGAGCACGTAGTGAGTCGAGGAAGGGCGATGCCCTTGGCCAGGCGCCGGTGGCGGCAAGGTGGGTTGGGGCGGGTGGTGCCGTCCAATGGAGGTGGAGTTTATCGCTTTTCCTGAACTTTGAGCCACCGGTGGGGAGGGGACGTGTCTGGAAATGTCTCACCGGTACCACACCCCTCCCCCCCCACCCCTTCTCGGGAGTGGCGAACGCCAACGGTGATTATTCTCGAGCGGGCGGGCGGGCGGGCGAGGGGGGCACGCGGCGAGACGCTCGTCGCGGTGACGGGCACGGCGGTGCCGTTTGACGGGGGAGAGTGTCGGGTTCGGAGGTTGGCCACTCAGCTGCCTGCGTTTTTAAAACTGGGTTCTCGCGCAGCGAGTTGGTCCGCCGGACCCCGTGGACTTGCATGAGGACCCACGCGCATGCGCGTTGAACTTCTTTCGTGCTGAACGTAGCCAATCGGGGGGGCGAGGGAAAGTGCTGCCACCGCTAGCGAGCGTGCAGAGGCAAGGGGGGGCTCGATTTGAAGAGGGCGGCGGCGACGTCCGAGCTGGCTCTGCGATATCCGCCTCCGCGGGCCGTTCCCGGACAACACCAAGGGAAGGGTCGCGCCGTCGCTGCGATTTGGGGAAAGCTCGCGAAATAATTATCTGGGTGGGAACCTTTGGTCGGTGGTCCGTGGCCGAATGTTCCCTGCTCGTCGGGATGAAATTGGCTGAGGGTGGA
Organism: Petromyzon marinus; assembly: GCF_048934315.1. Classification (NCBI taxonomy): domain Eukaryota; kingdom Metazoa; phylum Chordata; class Hyperoartia; order Petromyzontiformes; family Petromyzontidae; genus Petromyzon; species Petromyzon marinus. Next base: position 6,393,904 of record NC_133724.1, read on the forward strand.
GGTGGGGGTGGGGGGGATGAGGGGGAGATTGTGGGAGGATGGCAGTGGGCCCCCCCCCCCATCCCAGTCCCCTGTAAGAGTGCAGTTCCTTACGGCACCCGCAAAGTGTTCAGCAACTTAATATGGAATAGATACAGCACGAGCTTAAGTAATGCGAGGAATTGAAACGTGTGTATTATTTTTATTTAAATGCCGGTGTTTAAAATAAACAGAAAATGTTCTCGCCGCACGTTTAACATGGAGGCTTTCGCGACGAATATTATCCGTGATAGAGGTTTTTTTTTTGTTTGGTGTAGACCGCGTAGAATATAAATGTTGTGTCGTTAAACCCGCCACCACCCGACCGCACAGCCAATTAGGAAGGGGTTTGTCACGTAGAGCAAACGTTCCGATTAGTCACTAGTAGAGCACACACACACTGGTTGTGTGTTGGAGAGTGAACCCACTCCAACATTTACAATTATAGTGTAGTGTATAGTGTAGTATTCTAGTTCAGCACACACCGGTTGTGTGTTGGAGACGAAACTCACTCCAACATGTACAATTATAGTGTAGTGTATAGTGTAGTGTATAGTGTAGTATTCTAGTTCAGCACACACCGGTTGTGTGTTGGAGACGAAACTCACTCCAACATGTACAATTATAGTGTAGTGTATAGTGTAGTGTATAGTGTAGTGTATAGTGTAGTATTCTAGTTCAGCACACACCGGTTGTGTGTTGGAGACGAAACTCACTCCAACATTTACAATTATAGTGTAGTGTATAGTGTAGTGTATAGTGTAGTTTATAGTGTAGTGTTCTAGTTCAGCACACACCGGTTGTGTGTTGGAGACGAAACTCACTCCAACATGTACAATTATAGTGTAGTGTATAGTGTAGTGTGTAGTGTAGTGTGTAGTGTATAGCGTAGTGTATAGTGTAGTTATACTAGTCCAGCACACACCGGCAGTGTTGGAGAGTAAACCCACAACGGTATTGGCTTGTGCTCCAATAGTAGATCTTGTGGGATTACGCTCCAACACACAACTGGTGTGTGCTCTGCTAGTAACGAATTGGCCACGTTTTGTATTACGTGACAGCCAGCTTAGCTAATTGGCTGTGTCGGGTGGTGTCGGGTTTAACGACACATTTGTATTTACGCGATCTAACCCCCCAAAAAAAAAAAACCTCTCATGGATAATATCGGTCGCGAAAGCCGACCACTACGACGTGTTAAACGTGCGGTCGGTGAATTTTTCCCTTCATTGTAAACACCGGCATTTGAGAAAACACGTTTTAATTTCTTACACTCTTTAGGTCAATATTGTATCTACTGACGCGATTACGAGTATCTGTTTTTGTTCTTCATCCCCGTTTTAATAAATGGATAGCATGCCTGAGATGGACAGTCTGGTGCGATCGGTATTTTACGTACGCTAAGTCAATTTTAAAAGAGAATTCGTGCATTGTGCAATCACGTTAATCGTGGTCAGCTTGAACATTTGTTAAATAAACAAAAAAATGTTTTTTATCGTCACCAGATGTAAGGTCCCACTGAGCTACGTAGCTGTTTTTCAGAAGGGACCACCTGGCTATCACAACATGATCGCTCAACGGAAGTGGCTTATCGTCGTCATCATCACGTGGACATTTACAGCAGCAAAATAACCCTAAATGCGTGACGTTGATTCTAATTGTGGAGGGAATAACCGGAGGACCTGGAGAAAAAATCCACGTGACCACGGGGAGAGAGAGAGACACGCAAACTCCAAATATACAGCAGCAGGCATCATGGGTGGGATCAAACTCACGACTTCCTGTAGACCAGGCGAGGTAGTTAACATCTCCTAGGCACCGTGATAATGATGGGAGAGAGAGAGAGAGAGAAACACGCAAACTCCAAATATACAGCGTCAGGATTGGGTTTGGACCTCCACGACCTCCTGTATACAGGCGGGGTAATCAACATCTCGCCACCATGGCGACAATAAATGAAATGTGATTTTCTATAATTAAACGTAATAACCCTGTTCGCCCTGACGTTAGGGCCAGCCTGTATGCACGTACACAACATTGGAACAAACACAGCTGGGTCATCGTTAGCCGGAACCGGCCGGTCACCTCGTTTATGGCCCGCTGCGGCCCGTGATTAATTGGTTGGGATTTGATGGACCCGCGAGGTTTCAGTTTGGCAGGAGAAGTGTAACGGCTGAGCCGTGCGAAATTGCATCCGGAGAAGCAAGCAAAACAGTCTACGGGGAACATACTCAACTAAAACTAAACCATTTTTTTTTATTACACGCTGTTGTTGTTGTATCCTCAAATCTTGTAAATCAATTTCAACCCACTTCCCAATGTGGTATCGACTGCGAACTTGGTATACTTATGTCATACTGATGACAATACTATATTCTATCATAAAAAAATACAAAAAAACATTTATTTTTAAACTTCATTTTGTATATGTTATGTTTCGGCTTGGGTCTAACTGTCCACGCTCAACTCACGTTGGCTGTAATTGACCACGGTCCCCTTACGTTGTGGCAAGCTTCGGGGCCACTTTCTGGAGTCGTGGAGTTCTGCCATTACTAGTAGGGTACATTTCATTAAAGCGTGTTTAAAAAAATAATATTACTTATTTTTATTTGAAGAGGTAAGGGCCCACTGGGCCCTATAGCTCTCTTTTCAGAAGCGACACTGGCCATCGCTAACGACAGACCGACGAAGTGGCTCTTCATCATCATCATCATCATCGCCGCGTGGACATTTATCGCGGGCAAATAACTGCAAACGCGTGACGTTGATTCTGAACGTGGGAGGGAAATTCAGAGGGCCCCGGAGAAAAATCCACGGGACCAAGAGGGTGGAGAGAGCGAGAGAGAGAGACACCGCAAACTCCAAATATACAGCAGCAGGCGTCAGGGTCGGGATCGAACCGCCACGACCTCCTGCGTACCAGGCGAGGTAGTCAACATCTCATAGCCATCATGGCGCCTATTATGTCATACATTTCATTCCTTTCATTAACCAGGGCGGCCCCGTTGGAGATTCTAACCGCTCGACCTCTCTCCGCAAAATCATTGCGGCAGGGGGCCGTGTGGTATGGGGTGGGTGGGGGGGGGGTGGAGTTTCATTTTAACAAGCCGTTGCCCCCCCCCCCTGCCCCCCGCTCCCACGTAAAACTACTTAAAAAAATTGAGAACAATTTGTAAATGGTGGGGGATTAACAAACGTCCTTTAAAGGGTGGGTGAGCCAACTGACGGTTAATCTGATTTAGCTTTGCCAGTGTTTGTGCGGGGGGCGGTGGGGGTTTCTCTACGATTGTCCTCATGACCCCTCATGACCTTCGCGACCTGCGCCCGTGCCAGAGATTCCCACCATCACGGTGGCTAGGAGATGTTAACTACCTCGCCTGGTCTACAGGAGGTCGTGTCTCTCCCTCATCATCATCATCACGGTGGCTATGAGATGTTAACTACCTCGCCTGGTCTACAGGAGGTCGTGTCTCTCTCTCATCATCATCATCACGGTGGCTATGAGATGTTAACTACCTCGCCTGGTCTACAGGAGGCCGTGGGTTCGATCCCGACCCTGACGATGCCTGCTGCTGTATATTTGGAGTTTGCGTGTCTCTCTCTCATCATCATCATCACGGTGGCTAGGAGATGTTAACTACCTCGCCTAGTGTCCGGGAGGTTGTAAGAACGTTCCAACAACAAACAGTACAAAAGACACGGTCGTAGTGCAACGTACAAGAGAGGTAAATAAATCACCCAAACACAAACAAATACAACACTAAACTATCCCCATCCTGCCAGGCAAAGCTCCGCTGAGCTATTAATTTATTTTCCACAACCGATCTCACTACCACAAATGATTGTGCAACAAAAGTGTCCCCATCATTTGGACATTTACAGCAGCAAAATAATCTCGAATAAATAATCCAACAAAAATCTCAAATAAATAATCTCGATGCGTGTTTCTAATGACGGGGATGATGGCCGCGGATAATAATAAAACATTGAGGATAATCCACAAATATCACCATTTTCCCCGGATCTCGTAAGCCACCAATATACGTGTAAACTACTAGCCTTTTGCCCGTCCAAGGACGGGTGTATTGCAGTAAATCTGAAACTTGCAAACAAAAAGCAGAACGCAGCGTGATCTATTCATTGCATTTGTGTGCAATTCTTAAGGCCGCGATGACACAGACCTATTTGATTTAAAGGTTATGATCCCTTGTTCATCATACTTCGATGTCTCAACAGCGTTACGGAGATCACGTGATGACGTGAGGGTTCTGCCTTTGTTAGTGAGGGTTGTGAGTTGACGCCGAGGAGGGGGGAGGAGGCGCCTCGCCCCCCACCCATGTGGAGTGACGTCAGCCGCTAATTATTATGAATGGTGGGGGTGGGGGTGTCAATTTGGAGGACGTCACCCGCTCATGATTATTAATGAGAGGGCCTGGTCGACATGGTGACGTCACGAGCGTTACACACAGACATTCTTGACTCATTATAGTAGGTCATAATAATGGTGGGTGGGGGGGGTGTCCATTTGGATGACGTCACCTGCTCATTAATATTAATGAGGGGGGCTGGTCGATGTGGAGTGACGTCACGGGCGTTAAGGACAGACATTCCTGGGTGATTATAGTCGGTGTGTTTAAGTTAAGACAATTGAGTTTTGTTAACGAACAGTACTAACACTTGCAGCAAAGAATGCGTTGATAATCGAGAGTCTGCTGTACGTGCCCGTCGTACACCGCCGACACGGCGAGTAGAGTCAACGACTTGACCGGCAATGCCTTTAGTTTAAGTAGAGGACAGCAGAGCTTGTGTAAATCATAATGACAACAAAAAATTGCCCTCCGCATTCAGAATCGCGGTGCTTTTCCGAGTGCTTAGCCGCTATAAACGTACCCCCCTCCCCCCCCGGTAAGCGCGGCTCTGAGTTTTTATTTAATTTTAGCCGACATTCGCGATGGCCGGGTCGCGAACGACTTTTTGCGCATGGTTAAGTCTGTTGCCCTTGCCCGCCTCGCGCGCCTCCGATTAGCGCGGTTTGCCCACGTGACGGCGTGAAAGAAGTTCAACATGCTTACATACAAACTGCTTCACACTATAATGTAGGGGTGGGGGGGGGTTTGTTTCGTTAGACCGCGTAAATCTAGTAGAAATGCGTCGTTAAACCCGCCACCACCCGGCATGGCCAATTAGTAATGTTTGTCACGTAAACAGAAGGTGGCCAATTCGTTTCTAGCACGGCGCACGCCGCTGCGTTGGAGAGCAAATCCGCAACATTTAAAATCTGACCACCAACACGGATGACATTGGTCGCGACAGCCCACGTTGTTGTACTATAAACCGCTTACACAACAACAACAACAACGCACGTGTACACACACGGGCACTTCTCAAAAAGAGCTCTAAAGCTCCGTGTGGGGGGGGGGGGCCCTCTTACCTGGTAAAATCAAATGACGAGTGAACTAGTTCAGTTCTAAGTTCTTCGGGCGACCTTTGCACGACGCTGCAGAGCGGCGGGACTTTCCCCGCTCGCTCCGCCGCGTCGGACCGAGAGTGACGCTCGCTGCGTCGCAGCCAAAGTGGATTTTTTTTTTGACATATCGGAACTGGGATTTAGCCGCGTTCGGTGCAGAATCAAAGTGTTGGGTCGGTGGCGATGGGCCTGAGACCGCAGCTTGGGGCCTGTGAGTCTGCGGGTCTCTGTGCGAGTCTCTGTTTCAGTCTGCGGGTCTCTGTGGGAGTCTCTGTTTCAGTCTGTGGGTCTCTGTGTGAGTCTCTGTTTCAGTCTGTGGGTCTCTGTGTGAGTCTCCGTTTCAGTCTGCGGGTCTCTGTGCAAGTCTCTGTTTCAGTCTGCGGGTCTCTGTGCGAGTCTCTGCGTGAGTCTCTGTTTCAGTCTGCGGGACTCTGTATGAGTCTCTGTTTCAGTGTGTGGGTTTCTGTTTCAGTCTGTGGGTCTCTGTGTGAGTCTCTGTTTCAGTCTGTGGGTCTCTGTGTGAGTCTCTGTTTCAGTCTGTGGGTCTCTGTGTGAGTCTCTGTTTCAGTCTGTGGGTCTCTGTGCGAGTCTCTGTTTCAGTCTGCGGGTCTCTGTGCGAGGCTCTGCGTGAGTCTCTGTTTCAGTCTGCGGGTCTCTGTGTGAGTCTCTGTTTCAGTCTGTGGGTCTCTGTGTGAGTCTCTGTTTCAGTCTGTGGGTCTCTGTTTCAGTCTGTGGGTCTCTGTGTGAGTCTCTGTTTCAGTCTGTGGGTCTCTGTGTGAGTCTCTGTTTCAGTCTGCGGGTCTCTGTGCGAGTCTCTGTTTCAGTCTGCGGGTCTCTGTGCAAGTCTCTGTTTCAGTCTGCGTGTCTCTGTGCGAGTCTCTGCGTGAGTCTCTGTTTCAGTCTGCGGGTCTCTGTGCAAGTCTCTGCGTGAGTCTCTGTTTCAGTCTGTGGGTCTCTGTGTGAGTCTCTGTTTCAGTCTGTGGGTCTCTGTTTCAGTCTGTGGGTCTCTGTGTGAATCTCTGTTTCAGTGTGTGGGTCTCTGTGTGAGGCTCTGTTTCAGTCTGCGGGTCTCTGTGTGAGTCTCTGTTTCAGTTTGTGGGTCTTTGTGTGAGTCTCTGTTTTAGTCTGTGGGTCTCAATGTGCACTCGTTGGTGACTGGTTTAATCACTGGTCTCTGTGAGTCTATGCGTTCCTGTGTGAGTCTATGGGTCTCTATGCAAGTCTATGATTCTGTGCCTATCTATGGATCTCTGTAAGGCTATGGGTCTCTATGCTAGTCTATGGATCTGTGTGAGTCCATGAGTCTCTGTTAATATATGGATGTCTATGTGATTATCTGGGTCTCTTTGTGAGTCTATGGATCTCTCCGAGTCCATGATTCTGTGTATATATATGGGTCTCCACGTGAGTCTATGGATCTTTCTGTGAGTCTATGATTCTCTGTGTTTATCTATAGGTCTCCACGTGAGCCTATTGTTCTCCGTGTGGGTTCATGATTCTCTGTTTACCTATGGGTCTCCACGTGAGTCTATGGACCTCCACGTGAGTCTATGGATCTCCACGTGAGTCTATGGATCTCCACGTGAGTCTATGGGTCGCCACGTGAGTCTATGGATCTCCACGTGAGTCTATGGGTCTCCACGTGACTCAATGGGTCTCCACGTGACTCTGGGTCTCCACGTGAGTCTATGCATCTCCACGTGAGTCTATGGATCTCCACGTGAGTCTATGGGTCTCCACGTGACTCAATGGGTCTCCACGTGACTCTGGGTCTCCACGTGAGTCTATGGATCTCCACGTGAGTCTATGGATCTCCACGTGAGTCTATGGGTCTCCACGTGCGTCTATGGGTCTCCACGTGAGTCTATGGGTCTCCACGTGAGTCTATGGATCTCCACGTGAGTCTATGGATCTCCACGTGAGTCTATGGGTCTCCACGTGAGTCTATGGATCTCCACGTGAGTGTATGGGTCTCCACGTGAGTCTATGGGTCTCCACGTGACTCTATGGGTCTCCACGTGACTCAATGGGTCTCCACGTGACTCTGGGTCTCCACGTGAGTCTATGGGTCTCCACGTGAGTCTATGGATCTCCACGTGAGTCTATGGATCTCCACGTGAGTCTATGGGTCTCCACGTGAGTCTATGGGTCTCCACGTGAGTCTATGGGTCTCCACGTAAGTTTATGTTTCTCTGTGTCTATCTCTGGGTCGGTTGAGTCGACCGCTGCGCCACCGCTCCTCGTCCTCCTCCAGCACATCGAAAAGTTAGCGAGAACACACGAGGCTATACGGGTGATCTTTGTCTTTGTGAGCGCACAAAGGCTTAGCGGTAGTTTATCAGGTTAGCGCCACCCCGCGCTACGAACCCGGCGGACCGAGTTCGATTCCCGCTCACGGCTACCAACACCGGTGACGATTATCCCCCAAACGGTCCTGGACCTTCCCTAGGTCGACTCAGCCTCAAATGAGTACTTGGTGCGGTGTGTAGTAACCATCGCCACCGGGGGAGACAAAGGCGACCGGGGCGTGGTGCTGGCCGACCCCACCGCCCTCCCGTGCCACAATGCCGGCCTTCATAGGTGCTCCTCGCTAAACGGCACTTGCCCCAGCAAGCCTGTTACAGGCTACACGGGTGATCTTTGTATGTTTGTGAGCGCGCAGAATCTAACAGACAGCCACTCGCGCATTTCCCGACTATTTTTATATCGAGCGGGCATCAATAATACTTTCACGATCGCTCTGTCTCTCTCTCTCTCTCCCGCTCTCTATTTGTGATCTCACTGGACGCCAGCCGACCGAACCGCCGCATTTGGGTCGCGCCCCAACGACGTTCACTTTGGTCGCCCGGCCACCACCCGGCGAACGTGGAACGCCGGGGCCGACGTCGGCCGAACGTTGGCCCCGGCGGCGTTGCCGGAAACGTCCCCCGGGCACGCGTCGCGTGTTTTTTTGCGCTTTCCCAGTGAATGTGGAACGTTGTTGGGTCGACGGTTGCCCATCGTTAGACGGACTCGCTCCTACCCCCACGCGTCATGGAAATGTGGAGTTTCCAGCACTGGTATTATTACGCGACTGGGATTGCTCCATTTGGGACTACACCACTGAGATTACACCACTTTCATTACTCAATTTGGATTGCACTGCTCGAAATATAAAAATATAGTTTCGTCCCTCCGCATTTAGAAACGTGCATTTAGATTATTTCGAGTGCTCCGCTGATGATAGACGCACACGCGGTGACGCCGCCACTTTGCCACGGTGTTGTTTGTGATAGCCGGGCCGCTTCCGACGGTAACAGCAAAAAATAAGCTAATGCCTCGGTGGGCTTTACCTGTTCAAAGAAAAATAGTGTCTTGTTAATTGCATATCGAGTCTTATTTTTAAAGTGATTTGCTTCGCCCTCCCACGCTTTGCACTCCCGCTCGTGTGTTGTTGTTGTTGTTGTTATTGTGTTTGTCGCTGTGACCTGCTGACCCCGCCGTGTCCCGACTGGGCACCTGTGCGCAGAAGGTGTTCACCGCACGTGGGATTCCTCCCGCGGCAACGAGTGCGATAATCCGATTCTGTAATAAGAGGCGGCGACTATGAAGGGATTCTAAGAGGGAGGAGAGGGAGGAGAGGGAGGAGAGGGAGGAGAGGGAGGAGAGGGAGGAGAGGGAGGAGAGGAAGGAGAGGGAGGAGAGGGAGGAGAGAGGGAGGTGATTCCACCTAACAGGACCGTAGTTCCCATTGTGCGGTGAGCAGGGCAACGCGTTTGTCAGCATTGGGGATGCATGGGGTGGATGGGGGGGGGGCGCGGCTAAATATTTGTGGAAGAGACACAATTTCCATGGCTCCCCGTGACACACCACCCCCTCATCCTCCTCCGCTCGTTAAAATAAAACTCTGCCCCCCCCCCCGCCACCTCTCTCCCATCCACCCCGCACATCCAAATTTGAAAGAGGGGATGGGAGGGGGGCCCGCGTTGGCTGAAATGGTGGTCCGTTTTAATGTTTATTCATTCAACGTTGATTTCCTTTTGAAGGCCCTCGCACGCACGGTGCTGTCGGTAGCGAATGCGGTCGGATCTTCTGGCAAATCGCCCGATGATGATGTCGGATGTAATTATCAGGCAAAAGTCACGGTAGTCAAATTGTAAACGTTTTGGATTCACTCTCCAACACAGCGGTGGGCTGGAGTAGTAAACCACACTATACACTACACTATACACTGCACTATACACTACACCACTGCTATACCATACACTATACTGCTATACACTGCACTATACACTACACTATACACTACACTGCTATACACTACACTGCTATACACTGCACTATACACTACACTGCTATACACTACACTATACACTACACTGCTATACACTGCACTATACACTGCACTGGTAACTAATTGGCGCGTGTTGTTTAGGTGACAAACCTTACTGGCTGTGTCGGGTCATGGAGGGTTACGACACATTCATACTCCACGTGATCTCACCCAAAAAAAACCTTGATTATGAATACTATTGGTCGTGAAAGCCTTCTACATGTTAAACTGAATGTTGTTGTTGTTTGTGTAATGACCGAAGGATGCCCTCCGAGGCCAATGTGCAGCTGAACAATGTAACGACTCTGACGACGAAGTAGTAAGAGCCACTTTTTTATTCATTTGGACGCAGCCACAATTAGGGGACCCGGCGCTTCGTGATTTTCTTCCAGCTCGCAACTTTCTCCGAACGCAGGAGTGCGCGAAAATTGGCCAACCCCGCTTCTGACACCGCTGCAACGAGACTCCGACGTTCGAAAGGAAGTTACAATCTGGGGTACAAACACGAAGCCTCTCGCGTCCCCTTATCATGGCTTTGTCCAATCACAAAAAGTAATATTAAAAAATACAACTTTTTAAAAACACGCTTTCATGAAATGTACCCTACGAGTAATGGAAGAACTCCACGACTCCAGGAAGTGGCCCCAAAGTTTGCCATAACGTAAGGGGACCGTGGTGATTTACAGCCAACGTCAGTTGAGCGTGGACAATAAGACCCAAGCTGAAACATGACATATAAAAAAAGATTGTTTAAAAATATTGTATATATTTTCTGCATTTTTAATAATACAATATAGTATTGTCATCAGTATGACTTACGTATACAAAGTTTGCAGTCGATACCACATTGGGAAGTGGGTTAAAATTGAGTTACAAGATTTGAGGATACAACGACAACAACAACAACAACGGAGTGAGTTAATAGAAAGCGTGTAAAAAAAAAAGGCGGCTCTTACGACCTCGTCGTCGTCAGAGCCGCTACGTTCACGTTAACGTGTCGGCTTTCGCGACCAACATCTTCCGCGTAACGTAGCTTCATCAGACGACGGCCAAATATTGGCTGGATTGCAAACGTTGTGGGTCTGCTGTCCAACAAGCAACTGGTGTTGCCGTACCAGTAACGAATCGGCACGTTCTGTTTACGTGACGCAAACTTATACATTGTCCGTGTCGCGGCTGGTGGCGGGTTTAACGACGCATTTATATTTACGTCATCTAACCACCCAAAAAAAAAAAAACCTCGATTATGCGTTCGTATTGTTACCGGCGCGCTTGTTCATCATAGCGAATGCTGTGGCGGTAGCGCCAAAACGCCTCCATGTTCGTGTTCCCATTCCGTGGGGGATGGGGATTGGGGCGGTGATCCTTTGCAGTGACGTTTTCTTTGAAGGCGGAATTTTCCAGCATCGCGTTAAAAAACGGTGCCGATTTGGTCACCCGTTCGGCACCGGCGGCCGTTCGGAGTTGGCCGGCGATGGTTTGCTGGCAAATTAGAACCAGGCCTCGTCATTCCGGCCGTCGTTGCCTTACGATGCCGCTCGATGTTGTTGTTGTAATCGGCAGCAAAACGTCTCGGGTTACTCGAATTGTTAACGTCGTGGGCGGTTTACTCTCCGCAGCTGGTGGTGCTGAACTAAGTAAAACCTCTTTCACGGACTTTTCTTGTCCGAATGTCCTCGCGTAAACAAAGCACACACACCGGTCGTGCATGTTGGAGAGCACACCCCACTACAACGTTTACAAATTCGAGTACCCGTGACGTTTTGCTGGCGATTTTCAACAATCAGCATCATCAGCCGATGGCAAGAGACCCATATAATCATGCAGAGACACATATAATCGCACAGACCCAAATAATCACGCAGAGACCCATTTAATAACAGTGACCCATATAATCACACAGTGACCCATAGAATCACACGGAGATCTATAGAATCACACAGTGACCCATATAATCACACAGTGACCCTTAGACCCGCACAGAGACCCATGGACTCACAGAGAGACCCATAGAGTCACACAGAGACCCATAGACTCACACAGAGACCCATGGATTCACACAGAGACCCATAGACTCACATAGAGACCCATAGACTCACACAGAGACCCATAGACTCACACAGAGACCCATAGACTCACACAGAGACCCATAGACTCACACAGAGACCCATAGACTCACACAGAGACCCATAGACTCACACAGTGACCCATAGACTTACACAGTGACCCATAGACTCACACAGAGACCCATAGACTCACACAGAGACCCATAGACTCACACAGAGACCCATAGACTCACACAGAGACACATAGACTCACACAGAGACCCATGGACTCACACAGAGACCCATAGACTCACACAGAGACCCATAGACTCACACAGAGACCCATGGACTCACACAGAGACCCATGGACTCACACAGAGACCCATAGACTCACACGGAGACCCATAGACTCACACAGAGACCCATAGACTCACACAGAGACCCATGGACTCACACAGAGACCCATGGACTCACACAGAGACCCATAGACTCACACGGAGACCCATAGACTCACACAGAGACCCATAGACTCACAGAGACCCATAGACTCACACAGAGACCCATGGACTCACACAGAGACCCATAGACTCACACAGAGACCCATAGACTCACACAGAGACCCATAGACTCACACAGAGACCCATAGACTCACACAGAGACCCATAGACTCACACAGAGACACATAGACTCACACAGAGACCCATAGACTCACACAGAGACCCATAGACTCACACAGAGACCCATAGACTCACACAGAGACCCATGGACTCACACAGAGGCCCATAGACTCGCAGAGACCCATAGACTCACACAGAGACCCATAGACTCACACAGAGACACATAGACTCACACAGAGACCCATAGACTCACACAGAGACCCATAGACTCACACAGAGACCCATAGACTCACACAGAGACCCATGGCCTCACACAGAGACCCATAGACTCACACAGAGACCCATAGACTCACTACAGAGACCCATAGACTCACACAGAGACCCATAGACTCACACGGAGCCCCATAGACTCACACAGAGACCCATAGACTCACTACAGAGACCCATAGACTCACACAGAGACCCATAGACTCACACGGAGACTGCTAAAGACGACGACAACCCCCATCAGGTTCACGTCGGCTCCGCTCGCCATGGAGGAACGCGCTCCTCCTGCCGTGCCCCGAGCGGACACATCGGTGTGCCCGTCGCGCGTGCCCTCTCCGAACCTTGCGCCCTGCGGCGTCCACATCGCTCGCAGCCCCTCTCCCCTTGCTTAGCGATGGGGGGGGAGGGGGGGATCGCTCACTTGCGGGGATCCCGTAAATAGCTCCGTGACGTCCGCTTCCGCGGGGCTGTTATCTGCTGCCCGCCCCCCCCCCCCCCGAGGGGTTTGCTCATTCCTGTGAAGGAGACCTCGCCTGGCGGTGTACAGAGAGGGGGGTCGTGCTTTATCGATCGTGGTGCTCTGATCGCCGCGATGTTGATGTTCTCCGCGGAGGGGGTGTGGAGGCGTGACCTGGAGAAAAATCCACGCGAACCACGGGGGGCCGGGGGAGAGAGAGAGAGAGAGAGACACGCAAACTCCAAATATACAGCAGCAGGCGGCGTCAGGGTCGGGATCGAAGCCACGACCTCCTGTGTACCAGGAGAGGTAGTTAACATCTTGCTACAAGCGACGCGGCTCAGGCAGCATCCTTCTTTCACCGGATCGCGACATTCCCCTGTTTGGCGATGGCTGGGCCGTGGGTCACGGTGTGTGAATGGGGGCTCGCCTGCCCGGTTATATTTAGAGTTGTAAATGGAACGCCACACGATTACTCCCTCTCACCTGGGTCACACGCACACACGCCACGCACACCACACACCTCGCACATACACGCCACACACACATACACGCCACACACACATACACGCCACACACACATACACGCCACACACACATACACGCCACACACACATACACGCCACACACACATACACGCCACACACACATACACGCCACACACACATACACGCCACACACACATACACCACACACACCACACACCACGCACATACACCACAAATACACCACACACACCACACATACACCATACACACCACACAAATACACCACACACACACATACACCACACACACCATACACATACACCACACACACCATACACATACACCACACACACCATACACATATACCACACACACGCACCACACACATACACCACACACCTCGCACACACACACGCAGCACGCACGCACACACACACAACACACGCAGCACGCACACACACGCAACCTTCTGTACTTCCTCGACAGATGGCACCTCAGCCAGCGACTCACAGGGGGTGACTACTTCTTCCAATATTTGAGGCACCGCAGCCTCGGCAGGATCATCACCACTTTGTCCCACGTTGTTATCCAGGCTGAGGGATGTCCCCTCTCCTGGGACCTCACAGAAATGCTCAGTAAATCTGAAAACCTGTTCCTGGGGGTCGGAGATCGGATCACCGTTCTTTCCCATAATGATGGTAATAGGTGTGGCGCTGCAAGTTACTTTTTTATGGATTTACAGAGTGATTTGTGATCATGGGCTACTGAGGCAGACTCCATCTCCTCAGAAATCCGCGATCACCACCCATCCTTGCAGCGCCTCACGGCTTTCTGAACCTCCGAGTGAAGGCTGCGGTAAGCCTCCTTATTCTCTGATGTGGGATGCTGTAGACAGTGAGAGTGGGCCTGTCGCTTTTTCTCAGCCAGCCAGAACACCTCCTCTGTCAGCCTCGGTCTCTGGGGAGGTCTGGACCGTGTACCCAAAGCAGCCATTTCAGCTGCATGAGCCACAGTCCTAAACATCGCCCATTTCCCCTTAGCATTCGGAGGAGTGGGGGACGATGCCAACTCCAGCTGCAAGCGATGATGACATTCTCGCTTGCAAACTATCATCAGCTAGCTGTGATGAGGCCACAGTGGGTTTGAATGGGGTCCTGGGTGTACACCTACCACCGGAGTGGAAGAATGGCAGGCGCATCTTACAGATGACAAGCCGATGGTCAGTGGGCAGATGGGCTCCACGGTAGGTCCTGGTGTCAAGGACATGGGTCCGCATCCACTGTTCCATGACTATACAGTCCAGCAAATGTTCTTGCTTGGACTCGGCATGCATCCATGATGTTGTGTGGATGCGCCATTGCCAGAACAGCGTGTTGGTAATTATAATCCCATGGGCTGCACAAAAGTCTAGCAGCCTCCTACCGTTGTTATGGAGTTGATCTAGCCCATGCCTTCCAGTCACTCTAGACCAGGTGCCAGCATCATGACCAACTCGGGCATAAAAGTCACCGACTTTAGCTAGCACCTGTGACAGGAGGTCATAGAAGGCATATGACTCATCGGCCTTGCCTGCATCGCTCCACGGATGTTTGTCTTCGGTGGGGGCATAAGTAACCACGACCACCACTCCTCACCTCTGTTTGATGGGAAGGCGAGCCCACAGTAACTTTCACGCTCCCACAGCCCCTTCATTCTTTTGTTCAGTCTCCTGCCCCGAGTCGAGGACTGTCCACCCCTCATGGTGGCAGGAGCCAGGGCCGGTCCACCGGACTTCCTGAATACCACAGGGATCCAACAGAGGAGTGGCAGCCTCTCCTCCGCAATGAGCATTCGAACATTCCACGTGGCCACCCGCAGTGGCTTTTCGTTGTTTCTGGAGGAACCCCGAGGGTAAAGATTCAATCTCCTGGCCCCGCCAAATGGGGTTTGGCCAGGAGACGGCATAGACGCCTGTCCCCTCGGGGCCTCTGACACAACCTTAGCTGGATATATTTCGCGTGGTTTTGTGGTAATCAAATTGAAGATGGAGGGGTTACCAGCCCCTCGCATCCGTCCAGAGCCCCATTTGGCCGGTGTGGTAGGCTACATACACCATGAAGGGAATGTCCAATCGATATTGGCCCTCTCCCCATGGCACTGCTAACCACAGCGTTACTGTCCGGCATCAACATGCACACAAACACGCAGCAAACGCACACACGCCACCCACACACACACGCCACACACACACGCCACACACACACACCACACACACCCACACGCCGCACACACACACACACACACCCACACGCCGCACACACACACACCAGCCGTCATATGTGCTCGCTAATAGCACTTGCTGCAACAGTCTGTTACAGGCTATACGGGGGATCTTTGGGGTAAAGTGTGGTGGGTATACTCCAACCCCTTCCAACGAGACATCCATTCAGCGTGGAAGAGTAGGCCAAAGACTACCTTCTGGACGAGGGGGCGTGCCCTCAACAGCTCGCTCCAAAGCAAAGGCGGTCGCCTCATCGCGCGCTGCTTTCAAATGCGCTTTGGTGGCTGTCTGGAACGCTCTTCCCTTCCGATATTGGGAAGACACTGGGAGCTACGGAACTTTTTAAATAATTTGCTTTGACAAACTAATTTCTTGTGTTTAGTGCGTTGTCCTTCCCCGGCATGCACCTCTGATTAGCGTGGTTGGCTACGCACGGTGCGAAAGAAGTTCAACATGCTTACAAACTATAACACACTACACTGCAACACACTACACTATACATTGCACGACTCCACTATACAATACTACACACTACTATACAATACACTACTATACACTACACTACAACACACTACACTATACATTACACTACTACACACTACTATACAATACACTATACACTACTATACACTACACTACAACACACTACACTATACATTACACGACTCCACTATACACTACTACACACTACTATACAATACACTACACACTACTATACAATACACTACACACTACTATACACGACAATACACTACACTACAACACACTACACTATACATTACACGACTCCACTACACACTACTACACACTACTATACAATACACTACACACTACTATACAATACACTACACACTACTATACAATACACTACACACTACTATACACAATACTCTACACTACAACACACTACACTACATTATGCGACTACACTATACACTACTATACAATACACTATACACTACTACACACTATGCAATACACTCTACACTACTACACACTACTATACAATACACGATGCACTACACAACTTTACCGCATTGAGAACTAATTTCTTAAGAACTGGTTGTTGTTGTTGTGTTTAGTTTGTTGTCCTTACCCCCACCCCCCGGCACCTCCGATTTCCGTCGTTGTTTTTGCACAATGATCAAGCAAAGCGCAGATCGCCGAACCAGTATTTGTTTAGCACATACACACGGCAATCATTGCACCCTACTACGCAAACGAATTCCCCAAGCTTACTCTTGCAAAATGAGGCTATCCAGTTGCAATGTTTAACGGGGTTTTATTTCAGCCATGAGAGGAGGAGAAGGAGGAGGGGCAGGGAGGAGGAGGAGGGAAGAGGGGGGAGTAGGATGAAGAAGAGAGAGGGGGAAGAGGAGAGAAGGGGAAGGAGCGGGAAGAGGAGGAGATAGGGAGGGAGGAGGAGAGGGAGGAGGAGTGGGAGGAGGGGGAGAGGGAGGGAGGAGGAGACGGAGGGGGAGATAGGGAGGGAGGGGGAGAGGGAGGAGGACGGGGGAGAGGGGGAGAGGGAGGGAGGGGGAGAGGGAGGGAGGGGGAGAGGGAGGGAGGAGATAGGGAGGGAGGGGGAGAAGGATGGAGGGAGGGGGAGAAGGAGGGAGGGAGGGGGGGAGGGAGGGAGGGGGGGAGGGAGGGAGGGAGGGGGAGAGGGAGGAGGGGGAGAGGGAGGGAGGAGAAGAGGGAGGGAGGAGGAGACGAAGGGGGAGATGGAGAGGGAGGAGGAGAGAGAGGAGGACAGGGGAGAGGGAGGGACGGGGAGAGGGAGGAGGGAGGGAGGAGGAGAGGGAGGAGGAGAGAGAGGAGGACAGGGGAGAGGGAGGGACGGGGAGAGGGAGGAGGGAGGGAGGAGGAAAGGGAGGGAGGAGGAGGGGGAGGGAGGAGGACGGGGGAGGAGTCAGAAACCGGAGAATCCAGAGGACCCCAGAGAGACCCCAGAGGGACCCCAGAGGGACCCCATGCAGAACGGGGGGGGAGGGGTTGGGGGAAGTCGGGGAGAAGGGGGGCACCAAAACAACTCCAACATTTTTGGGATTTTGCCGATACGATATCTTTCGAATTCCAGGTGATCTAGTCACAATGGTTCAACCTTGAAAACTAAACGAAACTACCATTTTAATTTTTACCACGTGTGAGGTCCACTGAGCTATGTAACTCTCTTCTTTTTAAAAGCCACTTGGCTTTCGCACAGTAGCCGATCACGTGGACATGTACAGCAGCAGCCAAACACTCTGTAGACGCGTGGCTTTGATTCTAAATGTGGAGGGGATAATCCCGCAAAATCCACGCGACCACGGAAAGAGCGAAAGAGACACGCAAACTAGAAATATACAGCAGGTGCCAGGGTCAGGATCTAACCCACGATATCCTGTACACCAGGCGAGGTAGTTAACATCTCCTAGCCACCGTGGCGCCCTCCAAGGGATGAACTCTCACCTGGTCGTAAATAGGCGCGGTATTCCATACACCCTCAAACCACTGGAGTTGCGTTTGGCCCCGGTTCCTGCTAACAGCGCCTGACGGTGTGGTGTCCGAATGCCGGGTTTGGTGAAGGGATGCGGTTTGCGCTTGACGCGTCCGCCGATCCGGTGAAGCCGCGAAAGCCCAGGTCAGATTCGGTCCCCGGTTTACGAACGAGAATCTGAATGTTTGTTTAGGCTGCAGGAGGAATCCGATGAGCTAGGAAGCTCTTTTGTGACGCATGTCCAGTTCGGGGCCACGGGGTAAGAACGTTTATAGGGCCTCGTGTGCGTATGGCCTCAGTATATCCCCCGGTTGGCTCGGAGGCCCAGAAATGCTGAGCTGGTATCCTCCCCCGCCACCCCCCCCCCATCCCCGGTGAGGACCTGGGCTCGAATCCAGGTTTCAGACGCCCAACTGCAGCGATTAAACCGGGCTCTCAAGACTCGCGTAGAGACCCGTAGACTCGCATAGAGATTTGCAGACTCGCGTAAAGCATCATAGACTCGCGTAGAGCATCATATACTCACACAGAGATCCGTAGACTCACACAGAGACCCATAGATGCACATAGATTCACATAGAGACCCAGAGACTCGCATAGAGACCTATAGACTCACAGACCCATGAAAGCAGAGACTGCATTGTGCCTAATTTGGGTTTTCAAGCATGGTGACATTTTTGCGGTAACATTTTTTTTATATGGAATTTTTGTTTTAATCGCGACACCGGTGGCACGCGGGACCTTTAACGTCCGCTGCAAGTGAAGCAGACGGCGTGTCGCAGTTAAACTGTTACTACCGCACCACAGTGATAACCGGCGTGGCCACTGGGTTCGAACCGCGAACCTCCACAGCAACGGGCGGCGAACGTGCCACCGCTCAGATCCTGAGCTCGAATCCATGTGTCAGCCACTCCACAGTTGTCACACCGGGTGCTCAAGCGTAGCAAGTGGATGGTGTCACTCGCCACTGATGGTAGCCGTGGCGGGGCATCGGACTCGGGATGCTGCCGGGTTTGGATGTGTTACGGTGGCGAGGAGATGTTAACTACCTCGCCTGGTATACAGGAGGTCGTGGGTTCGATCCCGACCCTGATTCCTGCTGTACATTGGGAGTTGGCATGTCTCCCTGTGCGCGTGTCTCTCTGGTGTACGCCACGGTGGCTAGGAGATGTTAACTACCTCGCCTGGTATAGAGGAGGTCGTGGGTTAGATCCCGAGCCTGATACCTGCTCCTGTATATTTGGAGTTTGAGTGTGGATTTTCCTCCGGGTCCTCCGTTTTATTTTATTCCGGCATTTACAATCGATCTGCGTTTGTAGATAATTTGGCTGCTGCTATAAATGTCCACGTGATGATGATGATGCTGATACGCCAATTCGTTGAGCGATCATTTGTGAAGGGCAGGTCGCTTCTGAAAAAAGAGTTAAAAAGCAGCTCGGTGGGGCCTTTACCTGGTAAAATTTAAATGAAAAAGACTACAGGGCCTTGTGTTTAAAAGGCCACAATAGCGTACAGGTTAATTAATCATGTGGTTGAAAAGTCAGAACACATCATGTTATTAAATTTAAACACTGGCATTAAATCATTAGAATTGTTTAATATATATTTTTATCTATTATTAGCTTATATTTCCGGCGTTGCCCGGGCCAATTTTTTTTTTCAAAACTACTCTTAAAAATGTAACAGCAGTGCATACTGACTGTGGTGGTACCTGCTATGATGACAGCAGTGCATGCTGTGGTGGTACCTGCTATCACTACAGTAGTACATGATGACTCTATAGCAGTATTCATCGACTGTATAGCACAAAGTACTCACCTGACGTGGTGAGGCCTAGTCCCGTGCAGAGCCTCCGGCCTGGCCTAGATTGCCCAGCCGGCCGAGGTGGCACCTTGGCAGGCTGGGGCTGGGCTGCAACCCCTGAACCCCCCCCAGCCACGATCTCCCCGGCCGCTCTGCAGTAATATCTACGGCCTATAATGGTAGCATCTACCGACTGTATAGTAGCAACTGCACGCATCGGGGTGGGCGGGACATCACACAGTGAAGAATTTACCTGAGCGTTTAGTGCATTTGTATAGCATTTCCAACGCGGAAGAAAATGTCCCCCTCACTCCCACCGAAGGCGTGCGACTTGGCATCGCCCGACCCCCCCCACCAAAGGCGCGTGAGTTGGTATGGTCGTGCCCGCGTAATAAATTAATAAAACGAAGCGCACAAAAATCGTGCTAAATCGCTAATTAAACTAATTTAAAGTTGACGGACGTGAAAAATGAATATCGCTTGCTCACGGCAGGGCTTACGGCGTGGTACCTGCCTGTGTTTATTTTACGTAAACCCCGCCGTTGGAGAGCCAAATCCTTTGCAAGCGCGCGAACACACACAAACCCACACACAAACAATTTTTGACTTTTATAGACAAGATGAGAAAAAAATGTTCAGACAGGTGGCATTTATAAACTGGAAATCAATTTGGCTAGATTGCGATGAAACAAAAGTGATGAATGTTCAATGTTTACGCACCTTGTAATTAAAAAAAGGCCCGGAATTCATTTAAAAAGAGAATTAATGCGTGTGTGCGTTAATGTTGATGGAAGTCAGTACGAACATTTGTTAAAATAAATTAAATAACCCTACGTGATTTGTTAAAATAAATATTACCCGATGTGTCCTAACTTCTGGGCCACCCTGTACAACAACAACATCCCTATGTGTCCTAACTTCTGGGCCACCCTGTACAACAACAATAACAACCCCTATGTGTCCTAACTTCTGGGCCACCCTGTACAACAACAACAACAACAACCCCTATGTGTCCTGATTTCTGGGCCACCCTGTACAACAACCCCTATGTGTCCTGACTTCTGGGCCACCCTGTACAACAACCCCTATGTGTCCTGACTTCTGGGCCACCCTGTACAACAACAACCCTATGTGTCCTGACTTCTGGGCCACCCTGTGTAATAACAACCCCTATGTGTCCTGACTTCTGGGCCACCCTGTACAACAACAACAACAACAACCCCTATGTGTCCTGACTTCTGGGCCACCCTGTACAACAACAACCCCTATGTGTCCTGACTTCTGGGCCACCCTGTACAACAACAACATTCCTATGTGTCCTGACTTCTGGGCCACCCTGTATAACAACAACAACCCCTGTGTCCTGACTTCTGGGCCACCCTGTACAACAACAACCCCTATGTGTCCTGACTTCTGGGCCACCCTGTGTAATAACAACAACCCCTATGTATCCTGACTTCTGGGCCACCCTGTGTAATAACAACAACCCCTATGTGTCCTGACTTCTGGGCCACCCTGTACAACAACAACATCCCTATGTGTCCTGACTTCTGGGCCACCCTGTACAACAACATCCCTATGTGTCCTGACTTCTGGGCCACCCTGTACAACAACAACCCCTATGTGTCCTAACTTCTGGGCCACCCTGTATAACAACAACAACCCCTATGTGTCCTGACTTCTGGGCCACCCTGTACAACAACAACCCTATGTGTCCTGACTTCTGGGCCACCCTGTACAACAACAACCCTATGTGTCCTGACTTCTGGGCCACCCTGTACAACAACAACCCCTATGTGTCCTGACTTCTGGGCCACCCTGTACAACAACAACCCCTATGTGTCCTGACTTCTGGGCCACCCTGTGTAATAACAACAACCCCTATGTATCCTGACTTCTGGGCCACCCTGTGTAATAACAACAACCCCTATGTGTCCTGACTTCTGGGCCACCCTGTACAACAACAACATCCCTATGTGTCCTGACTTCTGGGCCACCCTGTACAACAACATCCCTATGTGTCCTGACTTCTGGGCCACCCTGTACAACAACAACCCCTATGTGTCCTAACTTCTGGGCCACCCTGTATAACAACAACAACCCCTATGTGTCCTGACTTCTGGGCCACCCTGTACAACAACCCCTATGTGTCCTGACTTCTGGGCCACCCCTGTATAAATAAACAAAATCGCAGGAAGTGGTCCCTGATTGGGCTGCCAGCCGCTGTGGCTGCGCTGATTGGCCCCAACGGGTTGGCGCCATGAATAATTAAAAGTAGTGCCGACGCTCTCCCCCCCCCCCCCATCCTCCTCCGCCGCGCTGCCGCGGAGGGTTTATTAGCGGGAGAGTTGCGGAGCTGTTTAAAATAAACACACACTAAAAGTGTATAAATTAGAAGAATAAACCACCTATAATGGCCGGCACGGCAGACGGATGGGGGGTGGGTGGTCAGCACCAGGCCCGGCCGCCTTTGTCTCCCCAGTGGCGATGTTTACACATCGCACGAGTTGCTCACTTAAGGCTGAGTCGACCTAGGGGAGGCCCAGGACCGGTTCAGACATTCGTCACCGATACATACGACAGCACACACACTGCACCACACACACAGACACACTGCATGATACACACACTGCATGCTACACACACTGCATGCTACACACACTGCATGATACACACACTGCATGATGCACACACTGCATGCTACACACACTGCATGCTACACACACTGCATGATACACACACTGCATGATACACACACTGCATGATACACACACTGCATGATACACACACTGCATGATACACACACTGCATGCTACACACACAGACACTGCATGCTACACACACTGCATGATACACACACTGCATGATACACACACTGCATGCTACACACACAGACACTGCATGCTACACACACTGCATGCTACACACACAGACACTGCATGCTACACACACTGCATGCTACAGACACTGCATGCTACACACACTGCATGATACACACACTGCATGATACACACACTGCATGCTACACACACAGACACACTGCATGATGCACACACTGCACCACACACACAGACAATGCATGCTACACACACTGCATGATACACACACTGCACCACACACACAGACACACACTGCATGCTACACACACTGCATGATACACACACTGCACCACACACACAGACACACACTGCATGATACACACACTGCACCACACAGACACACTGCATGATGCACACACTGCACCATACATACACTGAAGCACACACACACATTGCACCATACGTAAAAACATTTACTGCTCCATGCACACACATACCCTGCACCACACACACTGCACCATACACACACACACACATTGCACCAAACATACACACAATGCACCACACACCACACGCATACACTGCACCACGCACACACATATACCCTGCATCACACTGCACCAAACTAACACATACATTGCACCATGCATACGCTGCACCATGCACCAAAGTCACTGCACCACTCACACACATTGCACCATGCACAGATATACCCTGCACCACACATACACACCCTGCACCACACACACACACATTGCACCATGCACATACATACACACACCCTGCGCCATGCAGCAAAGACACTGCACCACACAACATTGCACCATGCACATACACACCCTGCACCATGCACCAAAGACACTGCACCACGCATACTGCACCATGCACATACACACACACACCCTGCACCACACACACTGCACCATGCACATACACACACACACCCTGCACCACACACACTGCACCATGCACACACACACCCTGCACCACACATACTGCACCATGCACACACACACACACCCTGCACCACACACACATTGCACCATGCACATACACACACACACCCTGCACCACACACACTGCACCATGCACATACACACACACACCCTGCACCACACACACTGCACCATGCACATACACACACACCCTGCACCACACACACTGCACCATGCACATACACACACACACCCTGCACCACACACACATTGCACCATGCACACACTGCACCAAACACACACACTGCACCACACACACCCTGCACCACACACACACTGCACCAAACACACACCCTGCACCACACACACCCTGCACCACACACACACTGCACCAAACACACACACTGCACCACACACACACTGCACCAAACACACACACCCACACACACATTGCACCATGCACACACACACACACCCTGCACCAAACACACACACTGCACCAGACACACACACCCACACACACATTGCACCATGCACATACACACACCCTGTACCACACACACACACCCTGCACCACACACACACACCCTGCACCGTGCACGGATATACCCTGCACCACACACACACACCCTGCACCATGCACGGATATACCCTGCACCACACACACATTGCACCATACACATACACACACACCCTGCACCACATACACACAACCTGCACCAAAGACACTCAACCTCACACACATTGCACCATGCACAGATATACCCTGCACCACACACACACACATTGCACCATGCACACACACCCTGCACCACACACACACACCCTGCACCATGCACCAAAGACACTGCACCACACACACACACCCTGCACCATGCA
This sequence comes from Petromyzon marinus, assembly GCF_048934315.1. Lineage (NCBI taxonomy): Eukaryota > Metazoa > Chordata > Hyperoartia > Petromyzontiformes > Petromyzontidae > Petromyzon > Petromyzon marinus. The sequence continues at coordinate 6,418,747 of NC_133724.1, forward strand.
CGGATATACCCTGCACCACACACACATTGCACCATGCACAGATATACCCTGCACCACACACACACACCCTGCACCATGCACACACACCCTGCACCACACACACATTGCACCATGCACACACACCCTGCACCACACACACACACCCTGCACCATGCACAGATATACCCTGCACCACACACACACATTGCATCATGCACACACACCCTGCACCACACACACACACCCTGCACCACACACACACACACCCTGCACCACACACACACACCCTGCACCGCACGCACACATCCTGCACCATGCACAGATATACCCTGCACCACACACACACATTGCACCATGCACACACACACCCTGCACCGCACACACATTGCACCATGCACACACACACCCTGCACCACACACACACACCCTGCACCGTGCACCAAAGACACTGCACCTCACACACATTGCACCATGCAAAGATATACCCTGCACCACACACACACATTGCACCATGCACACACACCCTGCACCACACACATCGCACCATGCACACACACACCCTGCACCACACACACACACCCTGCACCACACACACACACCCTGAACCATGCACAGATATACAGTGAGGGAAAAAAGTATTTGATCCCCTGCTGATTTTGTACGTTTGCCCACTGACGAAGAAATGATCAGTCTATAATTTTAATGGTAGGTTTATTTGAACAGTGAGAGACAGAATAACAACAACATAAATCCAGAAAAAGCGCATGTCAAAAATGTTATAATTTGATTTGCATTTTAATGAGGGAAATAAGTATTTGACTCCTGTGCAAAACATGACTTAGTACTTGGTGGCAAAACCCTTGTTGGCAATCACAGGTCAGACGTTTCTTGTAGTTGGCCACCAGGTTTGCACACATCTCAGGAGGGATTTGGTCCCACTCCTCTTTGCAGATCTTCTCCAAGTCATTAAAGTTTCGAGGCTGGCGTTTGGCAACTCGAACCTTCAGCTCCCTCCACAGATTGTCTATGGGATTAAGGTCTGGAGACTGGCTAAGCCACTCCAGGACCTTAATGTGCTTCTTCTTGAGCCACTCCTTTGTTGCTTTGGTCGTGTGTTTTGGGTCATTGTCATGCTGGAATACCCATCCACGACCCATTTGCAATGCCCTGGCTGAGGGAAGGAGGTTCTTACCCAAGATTTGACGGTACATGGCCCCGTGCATCGTCCCTTTGATGCGGTGAAGTTGTCCTGTCCCCTCAGCAGAAAAACACCCCCAAAGCATAATGTTTCCACCTCCATGTTTGACGGTAGGGATGGTGCTCTTGGGGTCATAGGCAGCATTCCTCCTCCTCCAAACACGGCGAGTTGAGTTGATGCCAAAAAGCTCCATTTTGGTCTCATCTGACCACAACACTTTCACCCAGTTGTCCTCTGAATCATTCAGATGTTCATTGGCAAACTTCAGACGGGCATGTATACGTGCTTTCTTGAGCAGGGGGACCTTGCGGGCGCTGCAGGATTTCAGTCCTTCACGGCGTAGTGTGTTACCAATTGTTTTCTTGGTGACTATGGTCGTGGTGACGTCACCGCCACTTAGTGGCGAATGGCGGTTGTTGTTGTTGTTGTTGATGAGTGTGTGGGTTGCATTGCGCGGTCTCGCCCCACCACGGTGGCACCACTGGTGTCTGAATTGGCGACGGGCAAGGCGATCGCTCATGAGCCGGGGGGGGCGGGGGGGGTGCTGCAGGGTGGGCTAGTGGTGGTGGCACCCCACCGGTGGGGGTGGCACCCCACCGGTGATAGTGGCACCCACCCCACCGGTGTTGGTGACACCCCACCGGTGGTGGTGGCACCCCCACTGGTGGTGGCACCCCACCGGTGGTGGTGGCACCCCCACCGGTGTTGGTGGCACCCCACCGGTGTTGGTGGCACCCCCACCGGTGTTGGTGGCACCCCCACCGGTGTTGGTGGCACCCCACCGGTGTTGGTGGCACCCCCACTGGTGGTGGCACCCCACCGGTGATAGTGGCACCCCCACCGGTGGTGCTGGCACCCCACCGGTGGTGGTGGCACCCCCACCGGTGTTGGTGGCACCCCACCGGTGTGGTGACCCTCGCAGCGAGAAGGGGCCTCTGGGTTCGACTCCCCCACCTCGCTGCAAGCACTTTGTTGCGCTCCCTCACTCGCTCGCCCGTCCGTCCGTCCGTCCGCCCCCACCCACCTACCCCAACCACCCACTCGCCCCCACCCACCCCCACCTCAACCACCCACTCGCCCCCACCCACTAACACCTCCATATCCACCCACCCACCTCCAACCTGTTTTTTTTGCAGTGCGTGAGTTGAGTGGGATTGTGGGCGAGTGGTCGTGCTGTCGCGGTTTAGCGCTGATAATCCTCGGCACCCGAGTTCGAATTCCCCGCTCACGGGCCAACAGCACCAGTTGGCGATTATCTGAGCCGGTCCTGAGCCTCCCCTAGGTCGGCTCGGCCTCAAACGAGTGGCTGGTGCGTTGTGTCGTAAACTTCGCCACTGGGGAGACAAAGGCGGCCGGGCGTGGTGCTGGCCACCCACCCCGTCGTGTGCCGTGCCGGCCTTCGTAGCTGCTCGCTTAACAGCACATGCCCCAACAGTCTGTTAATGCTATACGTGGGATCTTTGTCCTTGGTAGTGGAAGTTTAGAGGATAGCCGAACCGGTTCTGAGCCTCCCCTAGGTCGACTCGGCCTCAAATGAGTACCTGGTGGAGTGCATTAAACATCGCCACTGGGGAAACAAAGGCGGCCGGGCGTGGTTCTGGCCACCCTCCCTCTTGTGTACCGTGCCGTCCTTAATGCTCGTTTTTGCAGCACTTGCCCCCAAAAGTCTTTCGAGGCTTTAAGGGGGTTCTTTTGAGTTTGGAGTGGAGGTGTAGAGGTTAGCGCGCTGGCTTTGCTACAAACCCGGCGACCCGAGTTCGATTCCCACTCACGGTCAACGCAAGTGACGATTATTTGAACGGGTTCCGGGCCTCCTCCTGGGAGCACTCGCACCTTACCCTGAGATATGACGACTCCCCCCCCCCCGTTCGATGTGTGGGCCAGAGCGTCCGCTCGAAGAAGAAGGAGTCTCGGAGGGTAGTTCTGTGTTGTCCGATTTCGCGAGCCCCCGTTCTCTCTCGACAGAAAGTAGTCGCCGCCGCTCTCTGCAAGAGACCCTCCCAACGACCGGGACGAAGCCGTAAACAAACAAAAAAAAACCGCGTAAACATAAACGTTCGTGTTGGTGGCCGCTATCTCTGAGCGACCTCTGACCTCTATCCCGAGCAGCCATTTTGGTGGCGTGCATCGTGTACGTGACGAAGGCCGCCACAATGGGTGGTGGTGGTGGGGGCTTCTCGCTGCGTCATCCTCCACCCCCTCCCTCCCAACCTCCTCGTCACCCCCAGTAATTGTTCAGATGCCCGTGGTGGTGGTGGTCGTTTGTAAGCATTTGAGCCCTCATTGTGTGTCATCGTTCATGGGGGTACTCGCCACGTTCCGCAGGGCCGCGGATATTTTACTGCCTCCTCCCTCCTCAGCCTCCCACCCACAGGGAAGTGGGGGGGGGGGGGTCCTGGGAGGCGAGTTCTGTGTAGGTGTGTGTAGGTGTGTGTGTGTAGGTGTGACACTTCACGTGGCCTCAAGGTGCACATGGCCTGGCACAAGCGTCGTGGTGACGTCACCGCCACTTATTGGCGAATGGCGGTTGTTGTAGGTGTGGTAGAGATAGTGTAGCGGTTAGCGCGCTGCGCTACGAACCTGGCGACCCGGGTTAGATTCCCTCTCACGGCCAACACCGGTGGCGATTATCTGAATCGGTCCTGGGCCTCCCCTAGGTCGACTCAGCCTCAAATGAGTACCTGGTGTGGTGTGTAAACATCGCCACTGGGGAAACAAAGGCTGCTTGGCGTGGTGCTGACCACCCACCCTCTCGTGTACCGTTCCAGCCTTCATAGGTGCCTGCCAACAGCAATTGCCCCAACAGCCTGTTCAGGCTACACGGGGAATCTTTGTCTAGTATGTATGAGTTGTGTATAGGTGTGTGTGTGTGTATGTATGTGTGTTGAACTTATTTTGCACCGTACGTAGCCAACCGTGCTAATTGTAGGTGCGGGGGGTGTGGGGTGGAAAGGACAACATACGAGACACAAAACGCAGGTCTGAAGAAATTAGTTTGTCAACGTAGATGATGATTTAAAAGTGCAGAGCTCCAGTGGCCTCCTCATATCGGACGGAAGAGCGTTCCAGACGGCCGCAGAAGCGCTTCTGAAACCGCCGCGCGTTGACGATGCGGTGACCTCCGTCTTTGTCCGATGGCTTAGCCAGAAGCCGCCGCCGCTGCTGCTGCTGCTGTTGCTGCTGCTGTTGCTGCTGCTGCTGCTGCTGCGAGCACGACCGGGGGAGTTCGCGTGAACGATGGTTTACACAGCTCCTCGACGAGATCGCCGGGGTCATTGTTGCGGCGAGCACTTTGCGCGCGATGAGCCTCGACGTCGATCGCTGCATTTCGTCAACGCAGCGAGTCCCTGCGTGTCGTCACTTCCGTTGGGCAGCACAGACGCGAGCGACGGAAGTAAGCGCCGGGTTGGCAAGGAGAATGTTAACGTCCTCGCCTGGTGTTACAGGAGGTCGCGGGCTCGATCCCGACCCTGACGACGCCTGCTGTGCTGTATGCTCGAAATTTGCGTGTCTCTCTCCATGATTCTCCGTGGACTTTGCTCCGGGTCCGCCGTTTTTTTTTTTCCCTTCCGCATTCAGAATCGAGGTCGCGCGTTCAAAAGAGTTTTCTGGCCGCCCGAAATTGCCACGCGACCATTGGTGAAGCCCACTTGGTTGTGCTTTCACTTGCGATGGCCAGGCGGTCGCTTCCGAAAAAAGAGCCACGTTGCAGCTCAGTGGGGCCTTACATGGTAACAATAAAAAAATAAACAGTTTCGTTTTAGTTTAGTAGAGCATGTCCTTTGTAAAGGTCACAGCAGGGACGTACACAGAAGACTGAGCCCCAGTGTTTTCTTCAATTTTCAAGGGCTAATCCGAGAGCAGTGTCCCCCTCTCTCTGTCGCCTTTGAGATGCCGAGTGGCCTACCGGAACGCACGCGGCCACTGACATTACAAATCGCGCCGTGGCTTACAATGTGTAACGTTTATTAATACTGGTGACAATACGATAGTGTGCCTTCCCGTTCCCGTTGTTTCGCCCCGGAGAGCCTCACAGAGTCTCAAGACTTTCTCTTTCAAGAGGGTCCCCGGTCACGGTATATTTGACCATTTATCACGATTGAGTCTTCTCTGGATTCAAATATATTTTTTTGGAGGACGGGGTGGGGTGCGGCCGATTTGGCGAATGATAGTGCAGCGGTTGGCGCTGCCCTACCTACCCGGCCGCCCGAGTTCAATTCCCGCTCACGGCCAACACCGGTGACGATAATCTGAATCGGTCCTGGGCATCCCCAAGATCGGCTCGGCCTCAAATGAGGACCCGGCAGGCGCTGTGTGTAAACATCGCCACTCGGGAGACAAAGGCGGCCGGGAGTAGTTCTGGCCACCCACCCCCTCGTGTGCTGCGCCGGCCTCCATAGGTGCTCGCTAACAGCGCTTGACCCAACAGTCTGTTACAGGCTACACGGGGGGCATCTTTGTCTTTCTGCCTGTGTGTCTGTGAGTGTGCGGGCGCTAGCGTACCAGTCGGCGCGCCGCGCTACCAAGCCGGCGCCACCCGAGTTCGATTCCCGCTCACGGCCACCAACAGCAGTTGACAATAATTATCTGAAACGGTCCCTGGGCCCTCCCCGAGGTCGACTCGGCCTCGAATGACCACCGTGAACTTCGCCGCTGGGGAGGCAAACCCAACGCGCTTTGTGCGCGGTCCTGCGGGCCTCCGGAGGCATTACCAGCGATCACTACTTGCCCCAGTAGCGGTCTGTGAGAGGCTCGACGGCCGGGGGGGGGGTCTTTGCCCCCCCCGCCCCCCTTTTTGGAGTTTGCATGTTCTCCTCCTAGTTCTGCACGGGGTTTCCACTGCAATTCCACCCCAGTCTCCTCCCACAGCTAAACTTAAACCGCACAAAGCAACGGCACTTGCCCCCCCCCCCCCCTCCTCCTCCCCACCTCCCGCGACAGCCTCTGCCGGCTATTCGGGGAGCCTTTATCTTTGTCTCGTGAGCGTGGTGGTTGGAGGCGGTTGTTGGGGTGGTGGGGGGGGGGGTGCTGGCCGTGGTGCTGAAATGGGGATAGACCCACCGCGGGAGCTCACCGTGGCGTGCGCATGTCGAACCACCATGCCGTGACCGGCCGTGCTGATTGGAGGTGCGGAATTCAGCCGCCGTTAACCAGTGGCCTATGCGGAGACAACAGACTCTCTCAATACAGACCCATAGACTTACACGGACACCCATAGACTTACGTGGAGACCCATAGACTTACGTGGAGACCCACAGACTTACGTGGAGACCCACAGACTTACGTGGAGACCCACAGACTAACGTGGAGACCCATAGACTTATGTGGAGACCCATAGACTTATGTGGAGACCCATAGACCTACGTGGAGACCCATAGACTTACACGGAGACCCATAGACTTACGTGGAGACCCATAGAATTATGTGGAGACCCGCAGACTTACGTGGTGACCCATAGACTTACACGGAGATCCATAGACTTACGTGGAGACCCATAGACTTACGTGGAGACCCATAGACGTACGTGAAGACCCATAGACTTATACGGAGACCCATAGACTTACACGGAGACCCATAGACTTAGACGGAGACCCATAGACTTAGGCGGAGACCCATAGACTTACACGGAAACCCATAGACTTACACGGAAACCCATAGACTTACGTGGAGACCCATAGACGTACCTGAAGACCCATAGACTTATATGGAGACCCATAGACATACACGGAGACCCATAGACTTAGGCGGAGACCCATAGACTTACACGGAAAACCATAGACTTACACGGAAAACAATAGACTTACACGGAAACCCATAGACTTACGTGGAGACCCATAGACTTATGCGGAGACCCACAAACTTACACGGAGACCCACAAACTTACACGGAGACCCATAGACTTACGTGGAGACCCATAGACTTACGTGGAGACCCATAGACTTACGTGGGGACCCATAGACTTACGTGAAGACCCATAGACTTACGCGCAGACCCATAGACTTACATGGTGACCCATAGACTACACGGAGACCTATAGACGTACACGGAGACCCATAGACTTACGTGGTGACCCATAGACTTACACAGAGACCCATTGACTTAGCCGGAGACCCATAAACTTACACAAGAAACCCATAGACTTACGTGGAGACCCATAGACTTACGCGGAGACCCACAGACTTACACAAGAGGCTCATGCGGTATATTTGGAGTTGGCATGTCCTCTCTCTCATCATCACGGTGGCTAGGAGATTTTAACTACCTCGCCTGGTATACAGGAGGTCGTGAATTCGAATCCGACCCTGACAACGCCTGCTGCTGCTGTATATTTTGAGTTTGTGTGTCTCTCTCTTTCCTCGTGGTTGCATGAATTTTTCTCCGGGCCCTCCGGTTTTTTCCCCCCTCTGCATTCAGAATCAACATCACCGTGCGCTCAGAGTTATTTGGCTGCTACAGCACATTTCCACGTGATTAAGATGATGATGAGCCCCTTTGCGATAGGCTGGGGTCACTCTGTATAGCCGCAGTGGGGCATTACACCTGATAAAATAAAACAAGAAATAGTTTAGTTTCAGTCTAGTGTAGACCCTTCCGCCAGCAGTGACCGTAGCGAGGGCTTTGCAGAGCACCACACCTTTCCGCCGGGACGTCATCACGGGCGTTCGTGAAATCCTTCGCGCGGGATGTGACTCATTTTCATCGTTACTTGTCGGGATAGGAACGTAAGTGACCTTTTGCCTCCTACGAGTTCCCAATAAGGAATGACCTTTTTTTGGCCCAGAGCCCCCATCACCCCCATCCCCCGAGGGCAGGGATTGATTTGCGGGCACGCAAGGTAATAACAGTGGCCTCTTGGAACGCCTCTCCTCGGACACAGCGAGAGAGAGAGAGATAGCGACGGGCCCACGGAATTTTTAACCCATCAGCACGTTCCTACGACGTCTTACGAATGTTCACGTCGTTGCGTTTTCCGATTCGCGTTCCGACGACGCCGTCGGCACGTAAACCTGGAAAGAAAAGAAAATAAATTTATCGCTACCGAGGCTCCCCCAAAAGGCCATGCGGCGGCGGGGAGGCCGTTGCGTGGCGCTACGGTTCTCCGCGGTGCATGGCAACGTCTTTTAAAAAAAAAAAAACGGGCGTCGCTACCGCTACCCACTACACGCCTCTCTGAATCAAATTGACTCCGAGCCCGCTCGCGCGGTGCCAGATTCAGCGGTGAACGGGGGAAGGCTTCACACCCGCCCTGCAAATCTTGCAGGCGTCTCGGAACGGGAATGGGTTTATACTCTTTGGTTCTTTCGGTAAAGTCACGTAGGTCGAAAAATAATAGATCGCGACGTTTCGATTGCAACACAAGCAATCGTCATCAGGTGGGACAACCACAGCAAGAAGAGCAGCAGTTTTTTCGATGTTTCGATTGCAACACAAGCAATCGTCATCAGGTGGGACAACCACAGCACGAAAAACAGCTGTTTTTTTTCTTACTGTGATTGTCCCACCTGATGACGATTGCTTGTGTTGCGATCGAAACGTCGTGATCTATTATTTTTCTACCTACGTGACTTTACCGGAAAGAACCAAAGCTTCAAATCAAGAGGGAATGGGTTTTTAACGTTGCTTTCCTTTTGCGTTACATCGCTCAATCTAAAGTGGCGCAATCACACGACGGCTGTTGTGGCCAACCCCATCTCCAAACCGTCACCACTTTTCTCTACATCGCTGTCTCTGAATCGGCTCAAGGTTCCCGTAAACCACGTTGCTTCTGTGTGGCCACCTCCACTCCAAATCTGTCGCCTCTCTGCCCGCCACCGCCCGCTGTGAAAACAGACTCCGCTCTTCCTCCGTGCAGCGCACTTCTGCTACTCGCTCCATCCTCTCCTCTCCCTCTCTTCTCCTCACTCTCATCATCACCCTCTCATCATCATCATCGTCAACATCCTTATCCTCTCATCATCGTCGTCATCCCCTCTCATCACCATCACCACCCTCTCAGCATCCTCGACATCTTGGCCAGGTCATTCCTTCTCCCCCCCCCCCCAACCTCCTCCCAAACCCCCCCCCCCCGCTCTCCCCACCGCTCATCTTGAGCCATGGCCCTCCTCCTCTTTGTCCGTCTAGGGGGGCTTCTGTCCCAGCCATCCCTTCTTTATCCCGCTCATCTTTCTCCCCCCGCCCCTCACCACCACCTCACCTCACCTCTTCTACCCCCTCTCTTTCCAATAGTCGCCGCGCCTCCACAGCGATTCTGAGCGAAGGCAGTTTTGAGCGGAGCTTTGGGCTCAAGGTCCGTCGCGACCACCTTGAACCCACCGTCCCCCAACAACGTTTTGGCATTCCAGCTGCTTATCTCTCACTCTCTCTCTCTCTTTTATCTCTCTCGCCTGTTTGCCTTGGCGACAGCGGCAGCGTTCCACAAACTGACTCGCACGCGCTCTGCGGTGCATGCCCGTGCGTGCCAGGCCAGGTGCAAAGTGCACCTGGCCTGGCAGGTGACGTCGCCGTTACTTAGTGGCGAATGGCGGCCGTTGGTGTTGGCGATCGGGTGGCTTGGAAAGAGAGGCCTGCCGTACGCTGTGGCGCCATCGACGTTGAAACGACACCTCGGGGGGGGGAGGGGGGGGGTGGGGGGGGGGAGGTGCCACGTTGACGAGGTGTTTACGACCTCGTCTGGTATGCAGGAGGTCACGCGTTCGATGCCGACCCTTGACCCCTGGATTTTTTGGAGTTTGCGTGCTCGCCTCGCCGTCGCGTGAATTTGAGTTTTGTTATCCGCAACGTGACGCGTTGAAAGTTATTTTGCTGCGATAAAATTCCACGTGATGATGATGATAATGATGATAAGCCCGCTTTCGTTGAGCTCTCATTTGTGATCGCCAGGTCGCTTCTGGAAAAGAGCTACGTAGCTCAGTGGGGGCCTTAATCTGGTAAAATAAAAGGTGTTTTTTTTATTGTTACTCACGCTTGCACAAACGTGTAAAATAATAATGAATAAAATGGTAACGCGGCCGAGGGCTTCTGCAGGAACTGCAGTTCGCCAAGCCGTGGCTTTAACCTTCCCGCAGGGTGTGGAGCGAAACGTCAGACATCGTGCCAAACCAACACACCATCTGAACGCGTGTGTGAGAGCCGTCCTGTTGAACAGTACAATTTGTTGATCCATTGTTGGATGAAAGCCCTCCCCCCCCCCACTCACCCACCCCTACCTCACCTCTCCCCTCCCCCCACCCCTTTACCCCCCCCCCACCGCTCCCCCCCCCCCAAAAGGCCGGCCGTGTGTGGGGTGGCCGTTGTTTGACCATACTTCACCACGCCAATCAGTGGCAGCAGACTGGTGGTGCGGACGGCGTTGGGACCTGGTGCGGTAGAACACTTGCCCTTCCTGGACTGAGCCCTGGTGACTGGCATGTGGCACAGTCCCCAGGAGCCCCCCCCCCCTGTGACAATCTGGCACGCACGCGTGCCAGGTCGCCATGCCAAGTCCACCAAAGCACTGCACAAGCACGGTATTGAAATTTGGTTTTGCACTCGATTTGGCTCAAGTCCATCAAAGGCTCCTGAGAAGTGCTTTTGGGCTGGCACGCGATGACTATTAACTCTCATACGGCAAGAGCGGGTGGGGACATTAATTTTTATTTTGCCAGGTATAAGGCCCCACTGAGCGGCGTAGTTTTTTTTTTCAGAAGTGACCACCTGGCTACCACAAACGGTACCACAACGAAGTGGCTATTCGTCATCGCGTGGGAATCTATAGCAGCCAAATTACTCATTAAACACGCGGTGTTGATTCTCCATGTGGAGGGACAAACCGGAGGACCCAGAGAAAAATCCACGTGACCATGGGCAGAGAGAGAGAGAGAGAAACACCGCAAACTCCAAATATACAGCAGGCATCAGGGTCAGGATCGAACCCATGACCTCCTGTATACCAGGCGAGGGAGATAACATCTCAGCACCGTGGAAAGTGTCGCCCTCGACTGCTTGCGTGGAGCAGAGGTCACCGGGAGGTCACCGGGAGGTGAAGGGAGTCCTGGAGCCGGCTCTGTGATGGTTTTCGTTTGGTTCATGGATCCCATCAACAATGAGCGCATTGTCCAGTGGCAAACAACAATGGTAACATTCTTCGTGTGGCAAACAACAATGGCCCCATTGTCCGGTGGAAAACAACAATGGTCCGTTCATTTGGTTGGCAAAGAACAATGGCACCCTTTTACCACGTTGGTTTTCGCGACCAATATGATCCATAATAGAGTTTTTTTTGGGTAAGATCGCGTAAATATCTAGAAGCACCATTAAACCCGCCACCCCCTGGGTGGTAGTGGCGGGTTTATGACACTGGTGGCAGGTTTAACAACACTTTTATATATTTACACGATCTAACCCAAAATAAATTTATTGTGAACGGCACCATTGTTGCTCGGCAAGTAACAAAAGGCCCCATTGTCTGGTCGCAAGCACAATTAATACCATTCTTTGGTTGGCTAATACAAAATGTATCAACATGCACAACAGCAGCAGAGCAACGCGAGTTGCCCCACTCGTTCAGAGCAACGCGAGTTGCCCCACTAGTCCAGCAAAACGAGAGTTGCCCCACTTGTCCAGAGAAATGAGAGTTGCTCCACTTGTCCAGAGAAACGCGAATTGTCCCACTCATCCAGAGCAACGCGAGTTGCCGCACTCACCACAGGCATAAAAGGGCGGAGCATAATCAGAAGAAGGTGGAGCCTAAGGAAGGGCCGGAGCCTACAGAGGAAGGGCCGGGGCCTACAGAGGAAGGGCTGGGGCCTACAGAGGAAGGGCCGGCACCTACAGAGGAAGGGCCGGGGCCTACAGAGGAAGGGCCGGGGCCTACAGAGGATGGGCCGGCGCCCAAAGAGGAAGGGCTGACACCTATAAAGTTTGAACGTCCTCTGTTGATGTATGGTAACAAGTGTGGGATCAATTACGTGCAGTGGGCAGCAGCGGCAGCAGTCCTCACTTTCGTTCTGCAGATGCGGCCACGGGCGACCTCGTTTATTTTATTTTTAATCTCGTGATTTATTTCAGGCGGCAGAGTTTAAGGAGGTGGTGGGGGGGGGGCGGGTGAGGTGTGTTCTGGAAACTCGGCTTAGCACGCCGAATCGCAATGTGCTCCCGGGCTTGAAAATCAAATCTGTGAAGGACGAGAAAACCCGTCATCGGAACGGAATAATAGTGGGCGGGCCGGGTTGCCACGAGTTTTGAAACCCAAAGCGCAGAGACAGTGAAATGGCCGCTGCCGTTTGAGCACTTTTGAACCCGCGTTATTGTTCTGTTGCAACGGGACTTGAATCACCGCTTGCAGACTACATCGCTATTGGCATACGCCGAGCTAATAGGGACCCGGAGGGCGGACGCGCAAATCACGATGGGTTTCCAGAGGCGGAGCATTGGTGGCTGTACCTTGCCGAAGAGCCCTGTTGAGATGGAAACTGCTCCACGGTTGCCTATCCCTGCATCACGATGAGTTCCCAGAGGCGGAACTTTGTGGCGGTGAGCATTGGTGGCTGTACCTTGCCGAAGAGCCCTGTTGAGATGGAAACCGCTCCACGGTTGCCTATGCCTGCATCACGATGAGTTCCCAGAGGCGGAACTTTGCGGCAGTGCGCATTGGTGGCTGTACCTTGCCGATGAAACCCTGTTGAGATGGAAACCGCTCCACGGTTTCATCTCCCTGCTGCTGCTGCTGCCATCACGTTTATTGTGATGGTGACCTGTGACAGGAAACTGTGGATTGTCTTTTTTACAAAACGCACAAATGCCCTCGTGCCCTTGAAAACTTCTCTCCCGTGTGTCGCTTCAAACTCGGGACTTTAATGAAGTGAACCCGCGCCTGCGCCGATGAGGGCTCACTCCGTGCGCGAGCCACCTTTGCCAGGCAATCTGAAAGCGCGGGTTCGCATGAGAAATTGCATATACCGCCACCACCCAACACTCATAAACATCCATATTTTACATGCCGAGGTTTGTAATTATTATGTTTTGCTCGGTGAAGTTTTAAAATAAATGCGATGGGCGGGGAGGTGGGGTGCGCAGGGGTGGCGGTAAACGAGCGATTGTTTGAAGATAAACAAACGAGCCGGCGATGCCGGCACTGGCGATGGCAGTGGCGCGCACTAACAACAAAACGTAAACTTCAACATGGTTCTGCAACAACTGCTGGGGTTCTGGCCTTAAAAGGAAGCGGGTTGGGGGGGGGGGGAATATATACAGTGAGGGAAAAAAGTATTTGATCCCCTGCTGATTTTGTACGTTTGCCCACTGACAAATAAATGATCAGTCTATAATTTTAATGGTAGGTTTATTTGAACAGTGAGAGACAGAATAACAATAAAAAAAATCTAGAAAAACGCATGTCAAAAATGTTATAAATTGATTTGTATTTAAATTAGGGAAATAAGTATTTGACCCACTCTCAATCAGAAATATTTCTGGCTCCCAGGTGTATTTTATACAGGTAACGAGCTGAGATCAGGAGCACACTCTTAAAGGGAGTGCTCCTAATCTCAGCTTGTTACCTGTATAAAAGACACCTGTCCACAGAAGCAATCAATCAATCAGATTCCAAACTCTCCACCATGGCCAAGACCAAAGAGCTCTCCAAGGATGTCAGGGACAAGATTGTAGACCTACACAAGGCTGGAATGGGCTACAAGACCATTGCCAAGCAGCTTGGTGAGAAGGTGACAACAGTTGGTGCGATTATTCGCAAATGGAAGAAACACAAAAGAACTGTCACTCTCCCTCAGCCTGGGGCTCCATGCAAGATCTCACCTCGTGGAGTGCAATGATCATGAGAACGGTGAGGAATCAGCTCAGCTCAGAACTACATGGGAGGATCTTGTCAATGATCTCAAGGCAGCTGGGACCATAGTCACCAAGAAAACAATTGGTAACACACTACGCCGTGAAGGACTGAAATCCTGCAGCGCCTGCAAGGTCCCCCTGCTCAAGAAAGCACATATATATGCCCGTCTGAAGTTTGCCAATGAACATCTGAATGATTCAGAGGACAACTGGGTGAAAGTGTTGTGGTCAGATGAGACCAAAATGGAGCTCTTTTGCATCAACTCAACTCGCCGTGTTTGGAGGAGGAGGAATGCTGCCTATAACCCCAAGAACACCATCCCCACCGTCAAACATGGAGGTGGAAACATGTTTTGGGGTGTTTTTCTACTAAGGGAACAGGACAACTTCACCGCATCAAAGGGACGATGGACGGGGCCATGTACCATCAAATCTTGGGTGAGAACCTCCTTCCCTCAGCCAGGGCATTGAAAATGGGTCGTGGATGGGTATTCCAGCATGACAATGACCCAAAACACACGGCCAAGGCAACAAAGGAGTGGCTCAAGAAGAAGCACATTAAGGTCCTGGAGTGGCCTAGCCAGTCTCCAGGCCTTATTCCCATAGAAAATCTGTGGAGGGAGCTGAAGGTTCGAGTTGCCAAACGTCAGCCTCAAAACCTTAATGACTTGGAGAAGATCTGCAAAGAGGAGTGGGACAAAATCCCTCCTGAGATGTGTGCAAACCTGGTGGCCAACTACAAGAAACGTCTGACCTCTGTGATTGCCAACAAGGGTTTTGCCACCAAGTACTAAGTCATGTTTTGCAGAGGGGTCAAATACTTTTTTCCCTCATTAAAATGCAAATACATTTATAACATTTTTGACATGCGTTTTTCTAGATTTGTTTGTTGTTATTAGGTCTGTCACTCTTCAAATAAACCTACCATTAAAATTATAGACTAATCATTTCTTTGTCAGTGGGCAAACGTACAAAATCAGCAGGGGATCAAATACTTTTTTCCCCTCACTGTTTTTCTGTGAAATAGGCGACGTTAAGTTCCGACTCTAGAGAATGAATATCCATCCCGGACGTCGTCACCGTCACTTGGCAAAGTGCTGCCCTCTTCCGTGCGCGAGCCGGGCCGCCAACTGGACGCGACGGGATTCCAGCGGTAGCTCTGCGGCATCCACTTCCACGGGCCACACGCCCCGCACCCTCCGATGGGGCACGGTTGGCTACGTACGGTGCGGAAGAAGTTCAACACGCGCACACACGCG
The DNA here is from genome assembly GCF_048934315.1 of Petromyzon marinus. Classification (NCBI taxonomy): domain Eukaryota; kingdom Metazoa; phylum Chordata; class Hyperoartia; order Petromyzontiformes; family Petromyzontidae; genus Petromyzon; species Petromyzon marinus. The sequence continues at coordinate 6,434,008 of NC_133724.1, forward strand.
CGTGCCTCTTTAAGGCAGTGTCATCTTCGTAGCGGGTACAGAACGTGTAGGGTGATGAATCGTTTGTTCGATGTCAAGGGTAATCGTGGGGTTTTGGCCCGAAGAGGCGTCTCATCATCCCGTCCGCACGCCCGAGATCCCCCCGTGTAGCCTGTAACAGACTTGGGGCAAGTGCTGTTAGCGAGTAGCAGCGGTGTCGATGAAGGCCGGCACTGTGGCGTACGAGGCGGTGGGTGGCCAGCACCACGCCCGGCCGCCTTTGTCTCCCGAGGGGCGATGTTTACACACGGCGCCGGATATTCATTCGAGGCTGAGACGACCTCGGGCAGGCCCAGGACTTATTCAAGTTGCCACTGACGTTGGCAGTGAGCAGGGAATCAAACTCGCCTTGCCCGGGTTCACAGCGCAGCGTGCTAACCGCTGTGCCACTGCTCCCCACATACAAAAAAGACAAAGATCCCCCGAAAAGCCTTGATAGACTGTTGGGGAAAGTGCTGTTAGTGAACGCCTATGAAGGCCGGCACTGTGGCACATGAGGGGCTGGATGGCCAGCAACCCGCCCGGCCTGCCTTTGTCTCCTTAGTGGCGATGGTTTTACACACCCCACCTGGTACTCATTTGAGGCTGAGTCGACCTAGCGGAGGCCCCGGACCGGTTCAGATACTCGTCGCTGGTAGTGGCCGTGAGCGAAAATGGAACTCGGGTTGCTGGGTTCGTAGCGCAGCGCGCTAACTACTACGCTACCGCTCCCCACGCACGCACGCACACGCACACAGACACACACAGACGCCTCCTTTAACACCGCACGCCTGTCTGTAGTGCGCTTTTCAAAGTGGACTCGGCTGCAAGCGCTGTTGTTGTAAACGATGGAGCGGATAAGCGACAATCAGGGGCCGAGGAGCTAACATTTTTTGATGAATTATCTTTTGCTTTAAAACGACTGAGATGGAAAAGGAGTTGACCCGGACAAGGTCCACGCAGATTGTGACTGTGGGCAGCCGCATCACCGGAATTGCAAATCCAGAGGTCGCCACTTCGATTCCATCTGGCGAGATGTTAACTACCTCGCCTGGTGTGCAGGAGGTCGTGGGTTCGATCCCAACCCTGACGCCTGCTGCTGTATATTCGGAGTTTGCGTGTCTCTCTCTCTCTCATCATCATCATGGTGGCTAGGAGATGTTAACTAACTCGCCTGGTCTACAGGAGATCCTGGGTTCGATTCTAATCCTGACGCCTGCTGTATATTTGGAGTTTGCGTGTCTCTCTCTCTCTCTCGCTCCCCGTGGTCGTGTAGATTTTTCTCAAGGTCCTCCGGTTTTCCCCTCCCACATTTAGAATCAGCGTGACGCATTCATCGAGTCACTTGGCCGCTGTAAATGTCCACGTAAGGAGGATGATGATGATGATGATAAGCCACTTCCGTTGAGCTATCATTTGTGACGGCCAGGTTGCTTCTCAAAAAGAGCCTCACAGCTCGGTGAGCAGACCTTACCTGGTAGAATAAATAGTTCAGTTTATCTCCCGGCGTGGCAGTTGAAACGATGATGGGAGTCCGAGTTTCTTCAATCTTTCCACTCCCAACCACCACCTCTGTCCAGCCAGCTGGCCGGCCGTACCGATGGTTTCACCAAGGTTAATCCGCGAATCGCCAGGTCGCCTGCCTGTGCGCGAAAGCGTGGGCAACTCCCCGCCTCTCTTCCGAGACGCGCTGGCCAGAGTGGAAGAGTAGGCCAAATACCGTGAACGTAGAGGAGCGCTCTAGAGCACGTTACATTTATCACTTGCGATGGGCCCAGGTCGCTTCTGAAACAAAAAGCTAATAGCTCAGTGGGCTGTACCTGGGAAAAAAGAAAATAGTGTAGTTTTAGTTTTCTGAAAGTGGTGTGTTTACATTTGCAATTCTTTGCACTCCGACCGTGCTTTTTTATTGTTTGTTGTAACGTTCTGACCGCATGCCCCGACTATAACATCTGTGCTAAAATATATATTTTTACAGCCCTATCGGATTCCTCCCGCGATACAAATCACCATTCTGGTTCCGACAGTCAGCCCGTGGCGTCGGCTGTAGTTAAAAATCGTCGGGGGGGGTTGCTCTGGCCAGAGTGGAAGAGTAGGCCAAGGTAGAGGGGGGTGGTTGGCGGCGGCGGCGGTGGCCACGACTCACTTTCAGACCGCTTGCGGTTTTTTTTTTGTCTATTTGTCGCTTTTTGTTTTAAAGACTTTAAGCGCGGCGCCGGCCCCCCGCCGCTCCTCCCCCCCCCCCCCCCCCTCCGGGGATGACGGGAATCTGAGTAAATTGCGAATGTAAGGTAAACATCGCCTCCCCCCCCACCCCCCTGCTGAATATGGCCATGTCGTGGGCCTCACGCGAGGCTTGCTCGGAGGGGGACAGGGGGGCGGGGGTTGGAGGCTAGGGGGGGGGGGTAGATGAGGGATGGACAGAGAAAGAGAGGCAGGAATAAGAGCTTCGCCATCCTTACTGCGGCGAGGGAGGGGATTCTTCAACGTCCACCTTGAACTGAGCCGGGACTTTCTAAGAGAGCCCAAACCCGGGGCTGAGTTAACGACCCAGCGAGTTCACCCCCTCCCCCCCCCCCCCCCCCCGGCGGTGTCCACGGCGGCCGATGATCGTGTCGACTCTCTCTGCTCTCTCAACGAGGTCCTTGAGATCTCTTTGGGATCGCCGTCTTCTGAAGGACTCCCCCCCCCCCCCCCGAGATCGAGGCTCCCCGGTTCCACCGCGCTGATCACACGACTTGGCCACTGCCTGGCCTCCCCAGGCTGTGGGAAGACGCTCGCTGCCTTTGATCGCGAGACGATGGGAATTGCTGGATGTGTGCAAGTCTCTCGTGACGTCTCGTCACGTATCGTGACGACTCTTCACGTATCCTGACGTCTCTTTACATTGGCCTTCAACCCCTAGTTGTGGCCATTTACCTTGGCCCTGAGTGAATGGATAGGTGGGTGGGTGAGTGGGTGGGTGGGCGTGTGGGTGGGCGGGTACGTGAGGTGAGTGAGTGGGTGAGCGGGTGAGTGAGTGAGCGAGCGGGTGAGTGGGTGGGCGAGCGGGTGGGTGAGTGAGCGGATGGGTGAGCGGGTGGGCGAGCGGGTGGGCAAACGGGTGGGCGAGCGGGTGAGTGGGCAGGTGAGCGGGGGGGGCGAGTGGGTGGGCAAACGGGTGGGCGAGCGGGTGAGCGGGTGGACGAGCGAGTGGGTGAGTGAGTGGGTGGGTGGATGGATGGGTGGATGGGTGGATGGGTGATCGGGTGGGCAGATCAGTGGGTGGGTCAGTGGGTGGGTGAGTGAGTGAGTGGGTAAACTGGCCTTTATCCACCACCCCCAACCTCCGCCTCGGACTGGCCGTTCACCCTCCACGTTCTGTTTATTTTCTTGGCCCTCCATACACGGTGGCGCTTTGGCGGGCAAATCTGCGGGCGACACGCGACACTTTTACACTTGTAAATCACCGCTTGCTCTTCAACCGCTCGCGCTTTTATTAGATCTCGCTCGCTCTTTTCGTGCGCAGTGCAGTGGCAACGGGGGAGGAGGTTGGGGTGGGGGGTGCTGTGCCACGATGTAAGAAACAGGAGGGCCCTGGTGATTTACCAAACCCGTGAACTCGGCGTGGAGAGGGACCGGGCAGGGTGCTTGTTGTGGTCCATTTTCCCTTCTAAAAACGAAACAAAAATATAATAATAGGGGTTTTCCCCTTTTTTCTGGCAACAAAACTGAAACCTTTTTTTTACGAGGATTCATGTTTACTGCATTAACCACAATACCTGCAGTCAAAATGCAAGCAAAAAACATACTATGGTAATATATGTGGCATTGTCCTTGAAACTGATTGGTCCACACCAAGGGACGGCTTTCTTTTGAGCCTCGACCCAATTGGTGCTCGACCAGATGACGCCAGAAGGCGTCACACAGCTCAAAGACAATTCCACTATCAAAGTAGTGAGGGCCCGGGGTGAGCATCTACATCATTAGACCTCCTTTGCCAGTACCAAAATATACTAATAGGGGTTTTCCCCTTTTTTCTGGCAACAAAACCGAAACCTTTTTTACAAGGATTCATCTTGCTGCATTAACCACAACACCTGCCGTCAAAATGCAAACAAAAAACATACCGTGATAATATGATGCAATGTCCTTGAAACTGATTGGTCCACACCAAGCCGTTCCTTGGCGTGGACCAATCATCTAACCACTGCGGCGCCCCAAATCTTGACCATGCCCTGTCGGTAGAGAGGGCACTTTGTGTTGCGCAGGGTTAAAGGTCGAGTTTAGTTCGAGAGAGAATGATGCACGCCCCAGCGGTTGCATAACACGGTTGGCATTTTATTGCCCTCACCAAAACAACAACAACGACAATTATAATAATGCTGAATGTTAACATGCCGGCACTCACGACCCCCTTGGCATTGCGGGGGGGGGGGGGGTCGGTGGAGGTGCATGTGGCGATAAACGTTGGCACGTTACCCCACCCATAGCGCAAGCCGGCTCGGGCAGATTATTATTCCTGTATTGTTATTATATATTTTTTTATTGAAAAAAAAGGCTTGCCCGCAGTCCAGTTGGACGATTAAAGTTACGCAAACAATGTTGAGCACACATCGGGTGGTTGACTGTTGAACGACACAAATTTTGTTGGCGACGGACAAAGGGGGGGAATATACGATGTCACATGGGCAATGTTAGTCTATGGGCAATGTTAGTCTATGGGCAATGTTAGTCTATGGGCAATGTTAGCCTCCGCGCGAAGTATGTGCATGGGCAATGTTAGTCTATGGGAAGTGTTAGTATGTGGGCGATGTTAGTATATGGTCAATGTTAGTATATGGGCAATGTTAGTCTATGGGAAGTGTTAGTATGTGGGCGATGTTAGTATATGGTCAATGTTAGGCTATGGGCAATGTTAGTCTATGGGTAATGTTAGTCTATGGGTAATGTTAGTCTATGGATAATGTTAGTATACGGTCAATGTTAGTCTATGGGCAATGTTAGTCTATGGGAAGTGTTAGTCTATGGGCAATGTTAGTCTATGGGAAGTGTTAGTCTATGGGAAGTGTTAGTCTGTGGGCGATGTTAGTATATGGTCAATGTTAGTCTATGGACAATGTTAGTCTATGGGAAGTGTTAGTCTGTGGGCAATGTGAGTCTATGGGCAATGTTAGTCTGTGGGCGATGTTAGTATATGGGCAATGTTAGTCTATGGGTAATGTTAGTCTATGGGTAATGTTAGTCTATGGGCAATGTTAGTATATGGTCAATGGTAGTCTATGGGTAATGTTAGTCTATGGGTAATGTTGGTCTATGGGCAATGTTAGTCTATGGGCAATGTTAGTCTATGGGCAATGTTAGTCTATGGGCAATGTTAGTCTATGGGTAATGTTAGTCTATGGGCAATGTTAGTATATGGTCAATGTTAGTCTATGGGCAATGTTAGTCTATGGGCAATGTTAGTCTATGGGCAATGTTAGTCTATAGGCAATGTTAGTATATGGTCAATGTTAGTCTATGGGCAATGTGAGTCTATGGGCAATGTTAGTCTATGGGCAATGTTAGTCTATGGGCAATGGTAGTCTATGGGTAATGTGAGTCTATGGGTAATGTTAGTCTATGGGCAATGTTAGTATATGGGCAATGTTAGTCTATGGGTAATGTTAGTCTATGGGTAATGTTAGTCTATGGGCAATGTTAGTATATGGTCAATGTTAGTCTATGGGCAATGTTAGTCTATGGGTAATGCTAGTCTATGGGTAATGTTAGTCTATGGGTAATGTTAGTCTATGGGCAATGTTAGTATATGGTCAATGTTAGTCTATGGGTAATGTTAGTCTATGGGTAATGCTAGTCTATGGGCAATGTGAGTCTATGGGCAATGTTAGTCTATGGGCAATGTTAGTCTATGGGTAATGTTAGTCTATGGGTAATGTTAGTCTATGGGTAATGTGAGTCTATGGGTAATGTTAGTCTATGGGCAATGTTAGTCTATGGGCAATGTTAGTCTATGGGCAATGTTAGTCGATGGGAAATGTTAGTCTATGAGCAATGTTAGTCTATGGGCAATTTTAGTCTGTGGGTAATGTTAGTTTATTGGCAATGTTAGTCTATGGGCAATGTTAGTCTATGGGTAATGTTAGTCTATTGGTAATGTGAGTCTATGTACAATGTAAGTCTATGGGTAATGTTAGTCTGTGGGTAATGTTAGTCTATGGGCAATGTTAGTCTATGTACAATGTAAGTTTATGGGCAATGTTGTTTTACGTACAATGTAAGTCTATGGGGCAATTTTAGTGAATGGGCAATATAAGTCTATAGGTCCAGTGTTAGTCTATGGGTCCAGTGTTAGTCTATGGGTCCAGTGTTAGTCTATGGGTCCAGTGTTAGTCTATGGGTCCAGTGTTAGTCTATGGGTCCAGTGTTAGTCTATGGGTCCAGTGTTAGTCTATGGGTAATGCTAGTGCTTTGTACTAATATGTAAACACAGCAGGAAATATCTGCAGGTCCGTTTTGCCAGTATCCAATGATGAAAAAAAACAAGAATCCGTGTTTACCCTTTTTGTGTTAAGATGTTCAAACACCAAATGGAAACCTTTTCTCAAGGAATCAAGTTTACTGCGTTAACCCGCACATAGTAATTGTGTTCTTGGTTCTTACGGTAAAGTCACGTAGAAGGGAAACAATAAAATACTAGAACAATAAAATTCCCACGACGTTTCGACTGCAACACAAGCAATCATCATCAGGTGTGAAAACCACAGCAAGAAATTTTGAAAAAAAGTGCGTTTTTTTTTCTACAAACAAACTGAGGGCACCCCAATGGGCACCCCCTATCTCCGGTTATAGCCAACATTTTCATGGAGAAATTTGAGACTGACGCCATCCAGACTGCCACTCTGCCTTATGGAAGAGGTACATGGATGACACTTTTGTCATCTGGCCACATGGCCGGCCTGCTCTACACCAATTCCCCGACCACATCAATTCCATACACCCAGCCATCAGATTTACCATGGAAGTCGAAAAAGATGGCAAGCTACCTTTTTTGGATGTCCTAATAAAAAAAAGAGACCTGATGGTTCAATGATCCACTCTGTCTACAGGAAAGCTACCCATACGGATGCTTACCTGAAACCGGATTCCTACCACCATCCATCCCAGAAGAATTCCCTCATCAAGACTCTGCACCATAGAGCCCAATGCATATCCGACCAGGAACACATAGCCAGTGAACTCAAGTACGTACACCAAGCTCTTAAGGCCAATGGTTACTCCGACTACACAATCCGCATATCTATCACTTCAACCATGAAGAAGGACCCTCTTGAGGAGCCATTCAAAACCATCACTTTACCCTACATTGCGGGGATCATAAAAAAATATCTCCAAAATCTTGAATAAACACAAGATCCAGGTCCGTTTCAACACATTACATGAAATCTGTGATCTGGTTCCGTCTGTAAAATATGTGATTCCGGACATACAGTACCCTGGCGTCTACAAACTAAGTTGCCTCTGCGGTAGTAGTTACATTGGAGAAACCAAACGACATGTCTCGGACCACATTCGTGAACACAAAGCAGACCTGAAACACGGTAGGTTCAACACCTCGGCCGTGGCAGATCACTGTTATAATTCAGTAGGCTCACATGACATTGACTTCTCCAAGACAGGTTCTTTGTAAGCCATCTGGCTACCATGAGAGATTCGTTAATGAGGCTATCCACATATACAAACACAGAGACAATTTCAACCGAGAAGATGGATTCTGGCTTAGCAACCATTGGAAGGATTTGATAAACCATTTCGGGTCTTAATTGATTGATCACGCTTACGGTGGCTTTCAGACCGCATACATTATTTTCGTCTCCCCCCTCCTCTTTTCCGAACATAGATGGACTCGTCCATCTGAACAAACTGCCAAATCGCTCTCCGTGGTGCTAACGTTAAAAAAAACGCCACTTTCAAAATTTCTTGCTGTGGTTTTCACACCTGATGATGATTGCTTGTGTTGCAGTCGAAACGACGTGAAAATTGTATTGTTTTATATTATTATTACTTTATTGTTTCCCTTCTACGTGACTTTACCGAAAGAACCAAGAATATGAATCCCTGCCGTCAAGAAAGCTTTAAATAAAAAAAATAGTAATTGTGGTGAACATGCAAACACAAACACGATCTGGTAATCAATGCGTAGTCTTTGAGACTGATTGGCCTACACCAGAGAGAGAGAGAGAGCAGCGTTGTGAACATCTTTCCACCCGTGTTATTGCCAAGAAAGGAGTAAAACAAAATCAAAACTGAAATATCACAAACATATCTCCATACAGCGTCGAGAGTACAAGGCCCAATGCAATTGGAAGGATTAGCTGCTCGGCAACGAATATTTTGCGGCGTTTGGATGTGGGAGTCGTGAGGTGGCGGTGGTGGTGGTGGTTGTGGTGGTGGTTGTGGTGGCGGTGGTGGTGGAGGCGGTGGCGGTGGAGGCAGTGGTGTGGGTAGATGGTCTCCCTGCTGTAGTTCTCCCTGCTGTCTTTCTCCACCACGTGGGAATCGCAGGCCACTGAAAGGGGGTGGGGGCGGTAGTAGGGGGGCATCACCCATCAACCTCGCCCCCCCACCCATCAACCTCGACCCCACACATCAACCTCGACCCCCCCACCCACCCACCTCACCCCCCCCCCACCCACCTCGCCCCCCTTTACCTTTATCTATTACCTTGATTTTTGAAAGCCGCAGGTCGATTCGTTTTTTATCGTTTACAGAAACTAAAACAAAAAAAGGGAAACTACTTTGTTTTTATCGGAGCGACGCTCCAGAAACTCCTATCACTGCCTGTGCTCTAGGCGGCTGTTCCTCTCCTTCATGTAGTTATGTGTGCTAATTGTGTTTTTATTATTATAACTTTTATATACTTATAACGACACCGCTACTCATTGGGGCGCCAACGGTGGCTAGGAGATGTTGACTACCTCGCCTGGTACCCAGGAGGTTCGTGGGTTCCTCCCCGACCCTGACGATGTCTGCTGTATGTTTGGAGTTTGCGTGTCTCTGTCATCATCACGGTGGCTATGAGATGTTAACTACCTGGCCTGGTACCCAGGAGGTCGTGGGTTCCTTCCCGACCCTGACGATGTCTGCTGTATGTTTGGAGTTTGCGTGTCTCTCTCTCTCTCATTATCACCACGGTGGCTAGGAGATGTTAACTACCTCGCCTGGTATACAGGAGGTCGTGTGGTTCGATCTCGAACCCCTAACGCCTGCTGCTGTATATTTGGAGTTTGCGTGTCTCTCTCTCACTCTCATTATCACCACGGTGGCTAGGAGATGTTAACTACCTCGCCCGGTATACAGGAAGTCGTGGGTTCTATGGTGACCCTGACATGACGCCTGCTGCTGTATATTTGGAGTTTGCGCGTCTCTCTCTCTCTCCCTGTGGTCGTGTGAATATTTCTCGGGGTCCTCCGCTTTTTCCCTCCACGTGTAGAAGCAACGTGCATTCGGAGTAAGTGGCTGCTGTCAATGTCCGCACGGCGGTGATGACCACAACCCACGTGTGTTGATCTACCACTGGTGACGGGCAGGTCGCTTCTGACAAGGGGTGGCACAGCAGCTCGGTGAGCCCTTCGCCGGTAAAAATAACAAAAAATTACAAAAATAAAAAATAACCAAAAATAAAAAATAAATTGTCTTGGTTCTTTTGGTAAAGTCACGTAGAAGGGAAACAATAAAATAATAAAAATATAAAACAATAAAATTCTCACGACGTGAAAACCACAACAAGAAAATTTGAAAAAATGTTCTTGCTGTGGTTTTCGCACCTGATGATGATTGCTTGTGTTGCAGTCGAAACGTCGTGAGAATTGTATTGTTTTATATTTTTTATTATTTTATTGTTTCCCTTCTACGTGGTGACTTTACCGAAAGAACCAAGAATATGAATCCCTGCAGTCACGAAAGCTTTAAATAAAAAAATGTAAAAAATAGTTTAAATGAGAGACCATGGGCTAATCCAGCCCCGTGTGGGTTATTGAGGAGGAGCGGTGGTGGCGCTCTGCCACGCTATGAACCCGGCGACCCGAGTTCGATTCCCACACGACGGCCGCCACCAAGAGCCCCTCCCCTAGGTTGACTTCGGCCTCAAACAAGCACCTGCCGCGGTCTCCAAAGCGAACATCGCCACTGGGGAGACAAAGGCGGCCGGGGCGTGGTGTTGGCCCACCCACCAGCGTCGCGTGCCGCGGTTGCCGGCAGCCTTCGTAGGCGCTCGCTAAAGGCAGCACTTGCCCCAACGGTCTGTTAGAGGCTACACGGGGGCGCGGATCCCTTTGTCTGTCTTTGTTTGCTGCGTGGGTGTTAAATGTGCAAAGTGTGTGTGTGTGTGGCGTGTTTGCCGATTCAGGACGATTCAAATGGTCAAACAGGGCAGACCTCGTTTCTCCTGGTCAAAGAAATTTTGCCCCCCCCCCCTAATGGAAAATTAAGGGGGTAGTCTCCCCCTGCCCCCCCTCTACTCCGCCCCCCCCTCTGCCCCCCCCCCAACTTCTGCCCCCCCCCCCTCCGCCATCCCAGCTGCTAATACAATATAATCGGAGCGTTGCGCGGATGCGTTGCGTTCAACGATGCAGTCGTGGAAAAATCGAAACCTCCTGTCGGCGGATATACGAGCGGTCGGCCGGGACAGCAGAGGTTTGTGACTCACGTGAAACAGGTTGTCACGACGCTGAGCGACCTGGGTTCGAATCCAGGGTTCGGGGGCGATACATTTGGAGTTTATCGAGGGTAAGGGACCGGTCACCGATGGCTTACACGGAGAGAGCCGTGGACTTTCATGGAGATCCACGGACTCTCATAGGGATCCATGGACTCTCATCGAGATCCATGGACTCTCATAGAGATCCAGGGACTCTCATAGAGATCCATGGACTCTCATCGAGATCCATGGACTGTCATAGAGATCCATGGACTGTCAGTGATCCATGGACTCTCATCGAGATCCATGGACTGTCATAGAGATCCATGGACTGTCATAGAGATCCATGGACTCTCATAGAGATCCATGAACTCTCATCGAGATCCATGGACTGTCATAGAGATCCATGGACTGTCATAGAGATCCATGGACTCTCATAGAGATCCATGGACTGTCATAGAGATCCATGGACTCTCATCGAGATCCATGGACTCTGATAGAGATCCATGGACTCTCATAGAGATCCATGGACTGTCATAGAGATCCATGGACTGTCATAGAGATCCATGGACTCTCATCGAGATCCATGGACTCTCATAGAGATTCATGGACTCTCATAGAGATCCATGGATTGCAATAGAGATCCTTAGACTCACACAGAGACCCATCGACATTTGTAGCGATCCACAGAATGGCATAGGCTGGGTGACTCCGCCTGACACCATTGGCTGATGGTCTATCGCCTGGTCACCAACGACTGCTCATAGAGACCCCCATGGATTTAAGCATAGGTCAGAGGTCACTGCTTCGAGATGACATCACCAAGCTTCTCTAAATTATCACCGTTGGCGACGCACGGTGCGAAAGAAGTTCAACACACAAGCTTGCCGGTTTTAGTGTTTCAATATTTTTCCCGATGGTTTTTTTTAGTCTTTTCCTCATTCATTTTTTTTCGTCTTTTTCCCAATTTTATTTTTGTCTTTTTCCCCAATACATTTTTTCGTCTTTTTTCTCAATGAAATTTCTTTTTATCTTTTCCCCAATTTCATTTGTTTTGTCTTCCCAATTTTTGCTTGTCTTTTTCCTCATTTATTTTTTTCCCAATTAAATTTCTTCGTCTCTTTCCCAATTAAAAAAATTTTTGTTGTCTTTTTCCCACAATTTTAATGTGGCGTCGCCTCGTCACAACATGACGGATTCCTCACGTGGTAGCACGACCCCCTCCTCCCCTCCCTCCTCGAGGGTCACGTGACACCCCCTCTCCTTACACCGTTCACGCTTTAAACAGGTTTGTCCGTTCGTGCAAACCCCCTCCGTCCTACGGGAATTATTGCGACCATTGTCGCGGCGATGACGATTGTTGATCACGCGCTTGATTCGAGAGCGCGTCGCGGTCCGAATTGTACGAACATTTTGAAGATTTTTGCGAACAGTGCTTAATTGTAATGTTTCCCCCCCCCCCCCCCTTCCCCTTCGCCGGATCGCCGGAAGCAAACATTTCCCGGTGGCCTTTTAATTTCATCGTCAATTTCATCCGTTTATTAGTTCGCATCGGCGATGTTACTTACGAATGTATTCGCTCGCACAGCTTGACCCGCTCTACTCAAAGTTCAAACCCCCCCCCCTATTCATATTCTTAGCTCTTTCGGTAAAGTCACGTTGAAGGGAAACAATAAAATAATAAAATATATAATAAAACAATAAAAATTCTCACGACGTTTCGACCGCAACACAAACGGTCGTCATCAGGTGTGAAAACCAACCTGTAACAGACCCGGTGGGGGTCGTGTCACGTGAACCACCCCTCTTGTCCCTCCCTGGGTTAATCTAATGGCACGGTGTGTGTGTGTGTGTGTGGGGGGGGGCGGGGTGATGTGAACCCCCCCCCTCTTTTATCTCCCCCTCGGTTGATCCGAGGGCACGGGGGGTGGGTGGGTGGGTGGGTGAGTGGTGGGGGCCATGTCTCCCCGAGATGACGAATGGGGCCACCCGCCCACCCCGTACGAGCTCTCCGCAGTAATTACCCGCGCGGCTCTCCCACCCGACGGTCCGTCGTGTTTCGTCAACGTCTGTCTTTTACGTAAGTGGGCCCCACAAGCTGTCCGCGTGTAATGCCAGGATACTTGACCTGCGCCGAGGGCCTCCGAAATTGCAAATCCAGAGGTCGCCGGTTCGATGTTCCTTCCGCCGAGATGTTAACTCCCTCGCCTGGTGCGCAGGAGCGTCGTGCGTATATTTTGCTGTATATTCGGAGTTTGCGTGTGTGTGTGTCTCTCTCTCTCTCTCTCTCTCCTCGTGGTCGGGTGGCTTTTCCCTGCCGGGTTCCTCCGGTTTCCCCCTCGACGTTTGGAATCGGCGTGCGTTCATAAGAGCATCTGTCTGCTATAAATGTCCACGTGGTGATGCTGATGATAATGAGCCGCGTCCGTTGGGCGATCGTTTCAGATAGCCAGGTCGCTTCCGAAAAAGATTGCTCGCTCACTCAACTCACTCCACTCACTCACCTCACTCCACTCACTCCACTCACTCCACTCACTCCACTCACTCACTCCACTCACTCACTCACTCCACTCACTCACTCACTCCACTCACTCATTCCACTCGCTTACTCCACTCACTTACTCACTCACTCACTCCACTCACTCCACCCACTCACTCCACTCACTCACTCACTCCACTCACTCACTCCACTCACTCACTCCACTCACTCCACTCACTCACTCCACTCACTCCACTCACTCACTCCACTCACTCACTCCACTCACTCACTCCACTCACTCACTCACTCCACTCACTCACTCCACTCACTCACTCCACTCACTCACTCCACTCACTCACTCACTCCACTCACTCCACTCACTCACTCACTCCACTCACTCACTCCACTCACTCCACTCACTCCACTCACTCACTCCACTCACTCCACTCACTCCACTCACTCACTCCACTCACTCACTCACTCTACTCCCCCCCCCCCCCCGCTGCTGGTCCGTCATGGTCCCCACCCACTCCTGGTCCATCATGGCCCATGCACCTCCTACGTACATCGTGCTCATTTTTATACGAATTCCTTTGTCAAGCGTTTTGCTTCCTCCCACACAGCTTAAAGGACGCGACCTGGGCTTGGCTGTTTTCACTCCAACGCTGTCCTCATGGCAGCACGGTCCCTTCACCTGATGAAGGCCACTTGTGTTGTGGCCGAAACGTCGTGATTTTTGTAATTTTATTTTTTTTCCTACGTGACTTTTACCGAATCGAACCAAAGAGTAAGGATTGCTGTGTAGCTCAGCGTGGCGCTGGCTGTGTCCAGACGTCACCTAGCTCGCCTGGTCTGCAGGAGGTTCGTGGGCTCGATGCAGACCCTGACGATGCCTGCTGCTGTATATTCGGGAGTCTGCGGTGTCCCTCACTCTCCCCGTGGACGCGTGGATTTTTCTCCGGGTCCTCACTGGTTTCACCTCCACGTTTAAAAAACGTGCGTTTAGGGTATTTGGCTGCTATTACATTTACACACGACGACGACGATGAGGACACTTCGCTGAGCTTATCATTTGTGGCCAGGTCGCTTCTGTACAAGAGCTACGAGGCTCAGTGGGCCTTAGCTGGTAAAAAAATAAAAATATATTTCTTATAGGGTTTTTTTTGTTTGCCTCGGGATACTTTTCCCAGGAGATTCCTGCTGCTTGCACGGACGCTGCCGTCGATGGTGGTTGTGGGGGTTATGGTGATTGTGGGGGTTATGGTGATTGTGGCAGTTGTGGTAGTGGTGGATAGTGGTTGTGAGGGTTATGGTGGTTGTGGTGGCTGTTAGTGGTGGTGGTTGTGTTCAGTGCAAGTGGAGCTTTTGGTTGTGGCAGTTGTGGTAGTGGTGGATAGTGGTTGTTGTTAGTAGTGGTTGTGGTGGTTGTTAGTGGTGGTGGTGGTGGTGGTTGTGGTGGTGGATAGTGGTTGTAGTGGTGCTGGTGGTAGTGGCTATGGTGGTGGTTATGGAGGTGGTTGTGGTGGTGGTGGTTGTTGGTGGTGGTTGTGGTGGTAGTGGTGGTACTGGTAGTTGCGGTGGTGCTGGTGGTTGTTGGTGGTTGTGGTGGTAGTGGTGGTGCTGGTGGTGGTAGTGTGGTAGTGTGGTCGTGGTGGTAGTGGTGGTGCTGGTGGTGGTGCTGGTGGTAGTGGTGGTAGTGGTGGTCGTGGTGGTCGTGGTGGTAGTGGTGGTAGTGGTAGTGGTGGTAGTGGTGGTAGTGGTGGTGCTGGTGGTAGTGGTGGTAGTGGGGACGGTAGTGCTGACTGTGGTGGTGCTAGTGGCAGTGGTGGTGGTAGTGGTGGCCATCCCCTCGTGTGCTGGCTTCGTCTTCACGGGAGCTTCTCGGTCATCCTCGCAGCAGCAGCGCCCTGTGGCTGACCACCAAACAAAGACGGCAGTCAATGCCACCGTGCAGTGATCGTCCTTGCAGTGCAGTGACGTTTGTTTTCATTGTGCAGTATTTTTGTTGGCCGGGACAAAACCATTAACTCCACGACAACATCTCTTTTGGTTCTTTCGGTAAAGTCACGTAGAAATAAAATGAATTAAAGATATTTTATTTTAATTTATACGTGAGTCTATGGGTCTCCATGTGGGTCTACGAAAGAAAATCAACAAAAATATTTAATTTTAATTCATTTTATTTTCTACGTGACTTTAGCGAAATAAGCAAAAAGTAATTCCTCCAATCACGAAAGCTTCAGATAAAGTTCGATCCACTCCACGAGAGAGCATGGTTTAATCACAACTCCACATCACTCCACGTGGTACTACCTGACTTTACGGGTCTCTATGTGAGTCTACGGGTCTCTGTGTGGGTATGTGGGTCTCTATGTGAGTCTACGGGTCTCTGTGAGTCTACGGGTCTCTATGTGAGTCTACGGGTCTCTCTGTGAGTCTCTGGGTCTCAATGTGGTTCTACGGGTCTCTATGTTAGTCTACGGTTCTCCATGTGAGTCTACGCGTCTCTATATCAGTCTAGGGATCTCTATGAGAGTCTATGGGTCTCTATGTGAGTCTACGAGTCTCTATGTGAGTCTACTGGTCTCTATATCACTCTAGGGATCTTTATGAGAGTCTATGGGTCTCCATGTGAGTCTACGAGTCTCTATGTGAGTCTGGCTCTCTATGTGAGTATATGGATCTCTGTGTGAGTCTACGGGTCTCTCTATGTGAGTCTACAGGTCTCCATGTGAGTCTATGAGTCTCTATGTGAGTCTGGGTCTCTATGTGAGTATATGGGTCTCTCTATGTGAGTCTACAGGTCTCTGTGTGGGTCTACGGGTCTCTACGTGAGTCTACGAGTCTCCGTGTGGGTCTACGCTTCTCCATGTGAGTCTACGGGTCTCAATATCAGTCTAGGGATCTCTATGAGAGTCTATGGGTCTCTATGTGAGTCTTTGAGTCTCTATGTGAGTCTACGGGTCTCCTTGTGGGTCTTCCCGATGTGAGTTAACCGCAGGCAGCAGCAGCAGCAGTGGCTGATAGCCGGCGTGCCAACCCAGGCTCTCAGCAGTGCTGGCTGGATGCCTGTGATCCCTGAGGCCGCCCGGTCACATCCAGTTTTAAAAAGGGCATTGCCAACAATGCGGTGAAAAATAATTTTTGAAGCCTGCGCTGTTTTTTTTAAGGAGCCAAATTTTTTTTTTTTGCTGGCTCCGTGAATGTTCCGGTTGATTTTGCACGGTGGCTTACACAAGCCATGCCCTCTGGCCCAAGGGCACCACGGTGGTTAGGAGATGTTAAC